>NC_092825.1:142151492-142398992 GCF_039878825.1 Excalfactoria chinensis
TCTGTCCTCTGCCAGCTACCAAACTGACAAATGCCTCTTTTGAAGGTACTGTTACAAGTCAGATAAAGGATGTGAAATTGGAGAAGGGGAATAAATCATATAAATAAAAATGAAACTGACAAATATATATATATATATATCTGCAACTCAACACTTCCCAGTCACAACTGATTCTGTTAGTGAAACAGAAGGTCATACCTAGAGACCTTTAGCCTTTCAGTAGACTATCAAATAATAATAATAATAATAAAAAGTTTCCTTCATGATAGGAAAAAAACTGTCATCCGCAATATGAATTTTCTCCCAAAGAAAGCACAGTTTTTAATGCAAAACAAAGACGCAGAGCAGCTGTAGGATTGTTTAACATTCCAGACTTGACTTGCCCACTTCTGAATGTCTGTTCTGAGTGAATATTTAGTAGTGCAGCTGGAATTGGAATTGTTACTGATTGGAGAAATCTATTTTGCATGAGCATCTTACTATTCTAGAAAAGTATCTCACAACTTCCTACTCAATTTATCCATTATCAGATCTCAAATTTCTCAGGGTTCTTTTCTTTCTCCCTCTCTCTTTTTATTCATTTATTTATTTTCTTTCCTACTCTGTCCTTCATTTCCCTCTCTGCTTCAGTTATGCATGGAAAACATACTTAATTATACAATAACCGTGAATCTATAGAAAATACAAAGGAAGGATCATATTTTAGAGAGACAATTATATAATCTTTTCCTTTGGAAGGGACTCTCAAAGGTCACCTAGTCCAACTCCAATGCAATGAATGGAGACATCTGCAAATACATCAGGTTGTTCAGAGCCTGGTCCAGCCTGACCTTGAATGTTGAATGTCTCCAGGGATAGGGCTTCCACCACATCACTGGGCAGTCTGTTCTACTGTCTCACCATACTTATTTGTTTAAAAACAACAAAAAACAAATAAAGAAAACAAACATAATAAGAATAAAACAAACAAACAAAAAAAAAAAAACAACAAACAAACAAAAAAAAACCCACTTCTTCCTTATATCCAATCTAAAATGTGGCCAGCAAGGCAAGGGCAGTGATTACCTCTCTCTACTCTGTCTTCATGAAGCCCCATCTGGAGTACTTTTTGGGGTCTGGAACCCCCAACACAGGAGGGATGCACTACTAAATGGTTACATCTTCCAGATGGTAGATGTCCCATCCTTACATCCTCCAGCCAGTACTGATAGGTGTTGTCATGACCCAGCTGCAACAAATTGTATTTGGGTTTATTGAACCTAAAGAGGTTCACCTGGGCTCATTGCTTAAGCATATCTAAGACTCTCTGACCAGCATTCCATTTCTCAGTTGTGTCAACCATACCACAAAGGTTGGTGTCATCAGCAAACTAGTTGAGGGTGCACTCAGTCCCACTGTAAGTACTACTGATGAAGCTGTTAAGGAGCACAAGAGAACATATGTTTATATGTATGAAAATAGAATCTCAAGGTTAGAAAAATATTCCAAAATAGCTGCTGTAGACACAGCACCAGAAATTACTGATTTTAGGCTTGTGGAAGTAAAGCATTTTCCTTAGCAGAGAAGTAATGATGGTGACAGAAGCAGATCAGATATAAAAATCTTGAGAAAGCAGTAAGGTCTGGAATTTCAAATGAATAAATAACTTTTGTCAAAAGATTATTTTTAGAGGGGCATAAAAGAAAAATAAGAGTCAATCCTGTATCAAAATAGTTGTGCAGTTTTAATTGGTAGTATATCACAGTTACTTACTTCATTGTGCTTATATTCCTAATGGTTCCTGAATGCTAATCTCTTGTATATATTTCCAGCAATAAGCACTTGTCACCAGAAATATAATTGTATTTATAATGAATCATGAATATCAATAGTCAAATAAAACTGTCAAATAATTTCTGAAAACACATTTTCGTTACAGGTGAACACTGAGCACAGGTATGGTATTTGTGTACAGCTCTTAAACACTTTAATTTCTGCTTTAGTTTAATCCAGTTTATGCAGATGAGACTGGTGGTTTATTCTAGTTCTAGAAATAAGACTTACTGCAAATGTCACATAGAAAACTTAGAAAGGCAGACTCCCAAATGACCCTAACAGTGGAAATAAATGATACTGTCTAAGGAAAAAAAAAAAAAAAAAAAAAAAAAAAAAAAAAAAAAAGTTAAAAATGGTTGATCTCCTTTTACTATTATTTTTATTTTCAAGAGAGTAGACTTACAAAGCTGTACTCTAACCATCCTTGCTTTATTTAGGGAAGCTTGTGTACAAAAATAACAAAAGTGCCACATGCTTCATGTTACTAAGCTCTTATTGTTGCTGGAGATGATTCATATTCAACTTTTGGGATGATGTTTTTAATAAATGCTTGGAAAGTCAACAAAAATATATAATTTGTCTGATATTGTATTGCTGGGTTACAGTGTGTGTGTTCAACTTCAATATTATTTGTGTGCCCCCAGTGGCGCAGTGGTTTGAGCTGCTGCCTGCGGCACTGGAGGGCCCGGGTTCGAATCCCCCCTGTGGCGCAGGGGTAGAAGTGCCGCTTTGCTACACAGGGGGCTCGAAACCCGGGAGTTGGACTCGATGATCTCTAAGGTCCCTTCCAACTCGCATGATACTATGATACTATGATGATTATTGATATTTTATATATTGATATATCGATTGATGTTTCATGTATCATAAACACATACTGGATGGGTGTATATTCAAATTAAAATTGAAATTTTAATATTGAATGCAATTTTCAAATTAAAAATCTTGTATTTAGATGTTAAACAGGCACAGTTTTTCAACAATATATAAGAACTTATAAAGAGTTGTAAAAGTTAAAATTTATAAAAGCTATACAAAGTAACAAAAATATCTTTATGCCATAATATACACTTCAAACCTACAAAAATAAAAACAAAACAAACAAAAAACAGGCTCTTTGTAGGGGACTTCAGGTATCTCTGCCAAAATGTGTTGCACCCACTTTCTGCAGTGTATTTTGTTCTGTGTAGTATTACAATAACAGACATAATAGGACTTTAATTTAAGAAGGTTTCCTAGGAGGTATCTTTTAAATACTTTTAATAGTTTCCACAAAATTCTCTACTTAAACTCTCTCTTACCCTAATGTAGAAAAGATACATGTAACTTCACAAGTAATAATCTTTAGTGAAGTGGAATCGTGGTATGTATAAATCAAGATCAATTGAAGTTTGCTATAAATTATATTAAGAGGGCCTTGCCTTTCCAAACCCTGCTGAATACTCTTCATTTGTTTAGGAAAAAAATCATTTTAATAATAGGGTCATATGTAGTGCAAATTGAGAATAAAATGAATTATTATAATCTACCTATTAATTTTTGGAATGTTTGTTTTTTTAGAAATAATAATAATAATAACTTGTGCAATTTTGCTTCATGGATTACTCTTTTTGCTTATTTTCCTGATGGCTGTATTTGTGTGTGGGGCAGAGAGGGGAGTACTGGAAGCGTCTTTTGCATGTGCACTTTATGAATAATCTTCATGGGAGAGTTATTTTTAGTACTTTGGAGCTGGAAAATAGGAATATCTGTCACGACTTGTCTCTAAACTATATATATATATATGTGCTGTGAATATGGAATTCTAATCTAAAATCTGTTCATTTTCTGAGTAATTCTATGCTTTTAAGTTTTGATTGGTATAATTGACCAAATGCTACACTTTGTCAGAGCCACAAGACTCCAGGAACAAAAGTGTATTTTGCTGCAACATGAGACTAGAATGCAAGCAGTTGAAAATACTTACTTTCTTGTATCACTGATTTGTTGCTCTGTGGGTTGGTTTTCTTCATTGTTGTTGTTGTCTGTTTGTTTATTTTCTGTTGTACACTGGGAAGTTACTTTATATAATAGTTTGAAATTAGAAAATAGATCTATAACATACAGGAATCAAAATTTCCTAACTAATGAATTCAGTAAATCAGAGGGCTTTTTTATTATTACTTTAAAATGTTTTCCAATACAACTGTCTACTTGTAGTCTATGAGTCTTCATATCTGAAACCTCTTCAATGAATATACTGCAATGTCTTTAAAATACATTTTTTCTGTGTTTTTTGTTGTTTTATTGTCAGTAAAATATTTCAAATCCTGGATTTTTGATTCATAAAAAGATAATAAATGTAGGCAGGGTAGAAATGTATCAGTACTTAGAGAGATACAAAGTTTCACTTGTTTGCAAAGACTTAATCTTTCAGAATTATATAGAAGTCCCATTCCCCTTCTATTCAGTCTCAATGATTAAGTGTGCCTCCGGTGGCGCAGTGGTAGAATTGCTGCTTGCAACACCAGAGGCCCGGGGTTCGAATCCCCCCTGTGGTGCAAGTGGCAGAAATGCTGCTCTGCTACACAGAAAGGCTCGAATCCCGGGAGTTGGACTTGATGATCTCTAAGGTCCCTTCCAACTCGCACGATACTATGATACTATGATGATACTATGAATGATTAAGCAGATTAAATAACTAAATTAGGCTTGTGTAAAAGCTCTATTTCACATAAATACATTTAAGACAGCCTTATACTTCATTAAAGATGTTTTGTAGTTCTTATACATTTCTTACTTGAAGAACATCACCTTGTCCTCTGATCTTAAGACTAATTGATATTTTTATAGTATAAATTTGCATTTTAATTATTGACTGAATTCACAGTTTGACATCATTTAATAAAGACCCACATACATCATACATCTAACTGATTTCTTAGGCTTTCAGTTATGGAGGATGATAGCCTCAAAATTCAAAGCTAATTATCTCCAGATGATGATTAATCATAAGGTAATACTGGCATCTAATTTAATGGAGACAAAGAACTGTTTATCTCTTTTGACCGTGAAGTAAAGTATGAGTAGCTCAGACAGAGCAATAAAACTGAGGGGAGTTGGCTTGGGGACTAGTAGATATCAGTCAGCTGATGGTGAGCAATTACATTGTGCTTCACTTGCTCAATGAATTGTTTTCATTTCATTTTCCTTTTTCATCTGTTTCCCTCTCTTTTCTTTCTTATTAAAATGCTTTTATCTCAAGCCATGAGTTTTATCTTTCCCCAATTTTCTCCCCCATTCCACTGTTGGTGGGAGTGAGAAAATGGCTGTTTAGTGCTTAGCTGCCTGGAAGATTAAATCACAGCAGCCTGTTTCTTTAACAGGCCATTGTCAGAGATAGTCAGCTAAGACAGGTGTAGTTGTGTAACACAAAGAGGCACCTCCATGAGGCAAATGCATCATCTTAAAACTGACCAGTAAATTTGATAATATGAATCACTTTTAAAGGTGACTCCAATGACCATAAATGTAAGCATGGATGAATAGCCTTGATTTAGTGACCAAAATATTTACCTATAGAGCATATGAAAATTAATAAATAAGTATAATGTCATTTGTAAACATTAAACTCTTAGAATATTATAAATATGAGTAATCTTTTTGCAATCTAGCACTGTGAATAGGAGGTAGAGAGTATTCCCTGAAGAGAATTCTAAACTGGGATATAGATACAATAATTTTTTTTGTTTGTTTGTTTTGTTTTTGTTTTTTTTCCACATACATATTTTCTCTTTAACCTTAGGCAGAACGATACAAAACATCAAAGAAACTTTATCTGGAAAATTCCTATTTCTTAAGTATCAGAATGACCATTTGGGGTGTGCAAGCAGAACATCAGTAATAAGTTTCATAGAATCACCAAAGCTGGAAAAGTCTTCCAGGTTAGCAACCAATATCAAGTAAACACCACCACCACCAATATCTCTCTACCAAACCATGTCTATTAGTACTGCATCTAAATGTTTCTTGAGCACCTCCAGGGACAGTGATTCCACCATCTCCTGGGTAGCACTTTCCAACACCTCACCAGTCTTTCATAGATGGAATTTTTTCCCAATATTCAACTCAAACCTGCCTGTGGGAATACAAGAAGGACTGTATGAAGCAGCTGTGGAGCAAGATAAACAAGCATGAGAACCAAGGACACATCTAGAAGAAGAAAGAACAGTTCACAGCGCCTGCATGAAGAGTTGAAGAAGTGTTTGTGGAATGTTCTGTTGACATGTTGGAGCAAATGGGAAAGCTAGGAAAAGAAAACTTATGAAGGTATATAAGTGATGTGAGAACTTGTAATAAACTATTTGCATCCTTAACATCTGAGTCCATGCATCAGACGCAGCAAATGGCGCCCACTGTGTGAGGCAAACCAAGACAAGGCTGTGCAAGTCCAGTCCAGTGCATCACTCAACTGAGCTTCAGAGAGACTATTTTGCATGTGCCCGCACCATTCTGCAAGACAGAAGGTGAGCAGTTGGGAACTATGGGGAGTTCACTAATGAAGGAGCAACAAGTACAACTTGAAATATTATGGCTAATTTCAAAGTTTCAGGATCATCATCATATCATAGTATCATAGTATTGTGCGAGTTGGAAGGGACCTTAGAGATCATCGAGTCCAACTCCTGGGATTCGAGCCCTCTGTGTAGCAGAGCGGCACTTCTACCCCCTGCTCCACAGGGGGGGATTCGAACCCGGGCCCCCTGGTGTTGCAAACGGGAATTCTACCGCTGCGCCACTGGAGGCACACGGAGGATCATCCTGTATCTACTTCAGCATTAGATACTTTTCTTAAATGGATAAGCAAAAGTGTCCCTGAATTTCTGAATCTGGGTTCTTTCTTGATGGAGAGCTTTGGGACAAAATTGGTACAAAACTCTGGGAGGCTTCTATTACTAAAGACAGAACAGCTGCTGCTCTGTACAGTCCTTCTTGTATTCCCACACCTCCCAAAGGAAGTTTTCTTAAAATATTTAAGTTAGATCAAGAATCTGCTACCTCTGTACCCTTTATCTGTTCCCTAGATTTGAAATCATATCATCCATTTTGAAAGCTACATATCACCTATCTTTGTCTCCTAGCCTTTATGTCCACATAACTGTAGGTTAAATAAAACTAATAAAAAAAATAATAAATAAAATTTCATAGATTCAATGTTACTATTAATTTATTTTTTTTACTGAAATACTGTCAGTTTCTTTACAGTACGCCTCTGAGATTCATGGAGCAGTGCATATCATTGAAGCAAACAAAAGTTAACTAAATATACTGTCCTTGGTAACAAAGCATTTGTATGAAAATATTAGCATCATCAAAATTATTTTATTTACATAAGCTCTATTACAGATCAGAATTACCCACTCTTTTTAAAGGTTTCTCTTCACAGCAATATTGGACTTACCATGGCATGTATTTGGTAGTGGGACAGAAGGCTGCAGGGCTGGCCTCTCAGTAATAGCTCAAATGCTACATGGATGATAAGAGTCATCTTCAGCTAAATCCAAAGGAGACCTGCTCCAGGCCATATCAGAGCCAATGAGAGATGTCAGTTGCTCCTCTGAGAGGACAGATTTAAGAAAGAGGGAAAAAATTGTGTCACAGGACCTATGAGAGAGGAGTGAGAAAATGTGAAGCGCTCCTGCAGATGCCAAGGTGAGTGCAGAATGGAGGGCAGGAGGTGATCCAGTAGCGGAGCAGAAGCTCCCTATAGCCCAGAAGAAGCCCATGAAGGAGCAGGCTGTCCCCCTGCTGCCCATAGGCACCACACAGAGCAGATCTTCATGTGTAGTCTATGAAGAATCCATTGAAGGAGCAGGCCTTGTGCTAGAACTGCAGTCTGTGGGGACCCATGCTGGATCACTAAACTCCTGAAGGACAGACACTGTGGAATGGATCCATACTGGAGACCTCAAAGAGCTGCAGCCTGTAGGAAGTCAATGTATCAGTTTGTGAAGGATGTAATCCCATGGCAGGGACCCCTTGCTGGAATAGGAAAGTGAGTGAGGATGAAGGAGAGACAGAAACAGGAGGTGTTATGGGCTGATTACAATCTCCATTTTTTAGTTCCTTGCACAGAGGAAGTAGAAGGTGGATATGGGGCAAGTGTTTGGTTTTTTTTTTGTTTTGTTTTTAGTTCTTTAGTCTGTTATCAATCGTCGATAAATTAAAACGATCTCCTTCATACAAGGATCTCCTTACACCTGTGGTGATAGCTGATGAGTGATCTTCTTGTCCTTATCCCAGCCCATGAGCTCTTATCATTCTATTTTCTCCCCTTATTCATGTAAGGAGCAAGAATGAATGCGGAATGATGGAGCTTAGTGTTAAATCACCACAGCAACTTATACTGTTTCCTTAGTATTCTGTTGACTTCAGTGGTTGTTGTTATTTTATTAGGGTTTTTTTTGTGTGTGTTTGTGTGTTTTGTTTTTTGTTTTGGTTTGGTTTGGTTTTTTTTTTTTGTGGTTTTGTTTTCATTATTTGCTTTTATTTTCTTCCTTTTTATTTCTGTATTTTTCTTTCAGATGTATAACAAAGTATGTTATGAATAACATTCTTTCTGTATTGACTCTCCATGTTAGAACAGTTTGCTGAAGTAATTATTGTGATAACTGATTATATTGTATTTTAACAGATTTATTCCCTTTTAGTTTGTTCTTTTCATTGCATAAGTGCTTCTTTTTTGCTTATCTTTCAGCTTCTCAAAAAAAAGATTAAAATAAAGGAAAAGGCAGCCTTTCTACTGTCAATATTAAGTTCAGAGCCTACAGATACTTTCTGTCATAAAAGTAGCTGTGTACAACTGTGTCAGAGATGGTTGTGAGTGTGGAATGAGAGACAGAGGTAATATGAGTTGAAATCTTGTGGATGTACTACCTGGCATTTCATGTATTCTCTCTAGTGTGTATTTGCATCTGGGTCTATGTACACTTTGTAAAACAGTTGTAAACAAGTTTTACAAGGTTGAGGGAAGGAACTCTCAAAATATAATGAAATAGCAAAATAAAAGTATGAGATTTTGGATAGACATGACTTGCATTGGACGTTGTCTCTTTGCACCAAAACAGTGCTTTCAACAGTATTGCTGCTCTGATGACAAAACATCCCTTGTTTCTCGATCCTCCTATGACATACCAACACTAGCATCTTTTACTTCACCATTCCAGATACAGGTGCAGAAACAAAAGAGAAAAAACAAGCAAACTCTTAAGTGTGAGATCTGTCAGTAGTGTTAATTAGAATCATAATGATGCAGCTCATCCCATCAGATGTGTACAAAGGGCAGGAGTTAAATAACCATTACTGAGTACTTCTGTCTCATTTGTAGCACAGGAAACAGAAAAGGTAGAAGACTTTTTTTGTTGTTGTTGTTTAGACCTTGAAGACACCACCTCAGCTGTAGTTATAAGGTGTTTTTGACATTAATGCTCTCAGGGGATTGTGAGGATTCCACGCACTCAGATACTGCACTGGAATATCCACTATTCTCTCTTGGTTTACCACAAAGCAGGATTATATTTTGTCCTACTCCAATCTCACTCATGTAAATGTGTCCATGTTGATATATGTCTGCAGAGTGGGAAATGTCTACTAGTGGGGAAATTCTTACTTGAGTAAGAAACATATGCACAACTTAACATATTAGGCATCACGGGTTCTGTATTTTCCTTAGCAGAGTACTTTTAAATGTTTTATTCAGATGTTGACAAACAAAATTTTGGCTTTGCTTCATAATAACAAATGTCTCAGGGAATTATCCCGTGTCCCAGAAAATAAATCAGAAACTGATATATTATTTATTTAATTTACTGGAGTTTATCTACATAACATTTTGGTGTCCTAAGAATGTACCTATCCTGAAACTGATTCTGGGAAATCAGGGACTTAAAATACTGTGTTTCTATATTAGGTTTATACCAGAAAGAATATTTTTACAATCAAAAGCAACAGAACGTATAAATATTTTAATAAGAAAAGTATGTTTAGTATAACTATCCTGACAGTACAGATGTGTGATTAAGTCATTTTAAACTCTAAGTGCTTGTTGCTGTGATATCTACAAACTCTTTCCTACTTTCATAACTAATCAAGCTGACATTTTGTGTTTGAGCTCTATGCAAATATGAAGTCTAGCTGCTGACTCTTTTGAAAGTGTAATAGCTGTTTGTGTAATAAAATATTACAGTGTGTTGAAATATATTCATGTTGCATATCATGTTTTCAAAACTGAAATTAATGGTCGTATAAACATAAGAGGAATAAAGTGCCAGAACAGAGAAATTTTATTTTAAATAGCTTGACTGTATTAGTAATAATGGTACTGTATCACTAATCCAGATATAATAAAAATAACAGTTTCATTCATACCACAAAAATTTCGTTTAATTCCTACTGAATTATAATAAATGTAATCATAAAATAGAATAATGCCTAGTAGAAGTATTTGATAGATCTTCTATGTCTAATTACCTCCTGAATCTTAAAGATTTTATATAATTTGTGTAGCCTGGCCATGTCTATTTTTTTTTTTATTTTTCAAGTAAATATCAGAGAAAATCCTTACCTCTACTATAGTTGATCTATCTCAAAATTGCAGTACTAAGCATCTTTCAGGAATAAAGTAATTTTGTTAAGAGACCCATGTATTGGGTGTATGATGAATGACTTACATCACACAGTCTGTGAGACTTTTTCTTGATTCATACATGATGTGCACTGCACTAATGTCTGTCATTTTAGACTATATTCTGAAGATGACCCTTAGCGTGGTAACATTTTACTTAAATGACCCTCTACACCTATTTAGTAAGTCTAAATACAACTGCAGTTCTTTTAGTGACTGTTCTTTCCTACTGAAGTTTTGTTTTTTTTCTCTATTGTTAAAAAAAAAATAATAATAAAAATAAAAAAAAATAAAAAAAAGTTTAGGTAATTATATTATTGAATAGAGAATTCATGACTATGAGAATGACTTAATGCCTATAAGCAAAGGATAACAGTAGAGGTCTTTCAAATGGGAGACACAGTTTGCAGTTGGAGGTATATACAGAAGTTATGGTCTGGCATAAAGGTTCTGAACAAAGAACCCTTTGTTGTCAGACAAAGGAATGCCAGCTTGAGAGTTGGACAAAACAAGTTCTAAAGGTAGCAAGAGGTCAGAAAAAATCAAGGGTCAGAAAAAATCAGACACTAAATAGACAGTTAATTTGGATTTAATATGAAGTTGCAGACCAATAAAGCAAAAAAATTAGTGTGAAAGCATCAGAGAACATAAGAACAGCCAAAGTTAAATCCTAAAATGAGAAGTAGAAAACCACCAACATCATATTTCTCCTTGCTTATTAATTCTATCATTAATGTCACTCTTGTCTTGCCTGGGAACAGATGACAATGACAGCCTGATGTAACTCCTTCCAGAACTGAAGCCCTCAACATTATTCAGACAGTGAAAGGATAAACAGAACAGCAAAGGAAGTGGGATTTACTAGGAAGTGCTGCTCTAACTGCATTATTACTATTTTTCTGAAATGCTACTTTTATTATTATTATTATTTTTATTTTTATTTTTCCCTGAGATAATTAAATTCAAATTAACAATGGAAATGCTCATTGCAAAGCTCACATGGAAGAGCAAAATTTATGGAACATGGAAAAAGACTGACCATTTCGGAGAAATATAGGAACGTTGTCAGTGTATGCAGGGATATAATGAGGAAGGATAAAGATGACTTAGAGTTAATTATGGTGAAAGTCAAGTACAATAATAAGGGCTTTTTTATCTGTGTCCACAGCAAAAGGAAGATGATGGAAAATGTGGGCTGTTATTGAATGACATGGGTGCACTGGTGATGGAGATGGAGGACACTGAAAGGTGGGTAAAACGAATGCCACCTTTACTTCAGTCTTTAATGCTAAGTCTAGTCTTTAGGAATTCCAGACCCTGGAAGTAAGAGAAAAAGCCTGGGGGAAAGAAAGACTTCCCTTGGTTAAGGAGGATTTGGTCAGAAATCACCTAGGCAAACCTGATGTGCACAAATCCATGAGTCTCAGTGGGCTGCATCCATGAGTGCTGAGGGAGCTAACAAAAGTGATTGCTGAACTACTCTTTTATCCTTGAAAGGTAACAGAGAATGGGAGAAGTGCCTGAGGACTGAAGGAATGCCAGTGTCACTCCAGTCTTCATAAAGGGCAAGAAGGAGGAACCAGGAAACTACAGACCAGCCAGCTTCATATCCTTCACTGGGAAGGCAATGGAACAACTTATTCTGGATGTCATCTTCAAGCAAGTACAAGAGAATAATGTTATCAAGAGTAGTCAATGTGGATTTTCTAGGGGAAATCTTACTTCACCCATTCAGTAGCCTTTCTACTGAGACTTTCTACATAGAAGAGGGGAGAGCTGTGGGTGTTGTATACCTTGACTTCATCTAGGCTTTTGACACTGTCTCCCATAAAATTATTGTAAATAAGGTTAGGAAGTGTGGAATAGATGAGTGGACAGTGAGAAAGATTGAGAACTGGCTCACTAGCAGAGCTCAGAATGTTGTGATCAGGGTAAAAAATCTAGTTGGAGGACTGTAGCTAGCGGTGTTGACAGACTTGAAAGGTGGGCCTGGGTGAACCTAATGAGGCTCAACACAGAAAAGTGCAAGGTTTTGCACTTGGGCCGGAAGAACCCCAGGCACCTGTACAGTCTGGGAGGGGTAGTCCTTGAGAGCAGCTCAGCAGAGAAAGACCTGGGGGTCCTGATGAATGAGAAGCTTAACATGAGCCAGCAGTGCGCTCTTGCAGCTCGGAAAGCAAATGGTATCCTGGGCTTCATCAGGAGAGAGGTGGCCAGCAGGGATAGGGAAGTGATTGTCCCTCTCTACTCTGCTCTTGTGAGGCCCCATCTGGAGTACTGTGTCCGAGTACGAAGTCCTCAGTACAAGAAAGACAGAGAGCTGTTGGAAAGAGTCCAGAGGAGGGCCACAGAGATGATCAGGGGGCTGGAGCACCTCCCCTGTGAAGACAGGCTGAAGGAGCTGGGCTTGTTCAGCCTGGAGAAAAGAAGGCTGCAGGGTGACCTCATTGCAGCTTTTCAGTACTTGAAGGGAACCTATAATCAGGAGGGGAGTAAACTCTTTGAAAGAACTGATAATAGCAGGACAAGGGGAAATGGATTTAAGTTGAAAGAGGGAAGATTTAGGTTGGATGTTAGGGGGAAGTTTTTTACTATGAGAGTGGTGAGGTCCGGGAACAGGCTGCCCAGGGAGATTGTGGATGCCCCATTCCTGGAGGTGTTTAAGGCCAGGTTGGATGGGCCCTGGGCAACATGATCTAGTAAATGTGGAAGTTTGGTGGCCCTACCAGGCAGCTCATGATCCTTGAGGTCCCTTCCAACCCAGGTCATTCTGTGATTTTGTGATTCTGTGTTCCCCAGGAGTCAGTGCTTGCTTTAGTCTTGTTCAACAGCTGCGTCAGTGACCTTGATGAAGGGATAGAATGCACACCCAGGAAGTTTGCTGATGATACAAAGCCAGGAGCAGTGGCTGACACAACAAAAGTCTGTATGGCCATTCAGTGAGACCTGAACAGGCTGGAGAATTGGACAGAGAGAAATCTTGTGAGGTTCAGCAAGGATAACTGTAGAGTCCTACATCTACACAGGAATAGCTGCATGCATCAGTATAGGGTAAGGTCTAATCTACTGGAGGTCTGTGGAGAGGGACCTGCATTTAACCTAGTGGACAATAGATGACCATGAGTCAGAAGTGTGTCCTTGTGGCTAGGAAGGTTACCTGTATCCCCAGGTACTGGCCAGCAGGTCAAGGGAGGTTCTTCTTATCTATTCAACCCTAGTAAGGCCATGTCTGAAGTACTGTGTCCAGTTCTCATCTCCCAAGTTCAAGAAAGAAGGGTCTTCTAGAGAGAGTCCAGAAGATGATTAGGGGCCTGGAGCATCTTCCTTATGAGGAAAGGTTGAGTGATCTGGAACTGTTTCGCCTGGAGAAGACTGAGAGAAGATCTTATCAGTGGTTAGAAATATCTAACAGGCATGTTTCAAGTGGATTAGGGACAGCCTCTTTTTGGTGATGCCCAAAAACAAGACCTCAGGTAACAGGCAAAAGAGGAAATACAGAAAATTCCATATGAACTTGAGAAAAAGCTTTGTTTTGAGGGTAACAGAACTCTGGAACAGACTACCAGAAAAGTTGTGGAGTCTCCTTCTCTAGAGATATTAAAAAACCATCTGGACACTTTCTTGTGTAAAGAACTCTAGAGAAACAGTGATAACAGGGGGATTAACAGGGCTAGACAGTCTCCAGAGGTCTCTTCTAACCCATATAATTAAGTGATTCATGAAAATTCCTTGATTTGACTGCTAAAATCTCCATTAGACTAACCGTAAATTGTTGTCTTTTCTTTTTGTTATTATTTTGTACACTTGAATTTTTCATTGTAGCAAATAAACAACGTATAGTACATGGTTTGGGATAAGCTCAACCTGCCTGGATCATCCTATCCTTTGTTATGAAGGCTGATGAAGTGAATTGAGATACATAATCAACTGTCTCATAAAAAATATGTGTGTAAAAAAATGTGTGCTACATGATACCATATGGATTCTGCAAATAAAATATTAAAAAATCCCATGATACAGTATCTCCAATTTACTACAGTAAGCCATTTTGCAAACATAGTCTTTCCAAGTGCCTTGCATATATAATGTCAATATTCATCCGTACTCCTCTTCATTTAATGAGTCATCTCATGCACACCAAGAATAGTATCTCTTTCCTCCCCACAACATCATCATTTATGTACAACTTGATCCTTGGGCTTTAGTGATACAAAGTCAATCACTAAAGTATCTAAATATTAAAGTAAAGTTCATTCTGGGAGTGAAGTTAGTCATCCTGTGGTAACCATGGTCTGTATTTTCATCTTTTTGCTAATATCATCTAAGAACACTAATGCCACCTACTTCCATGAAGAGCTTTTGTTGATTGTGAAATATTCTGAGAGAAAATATGCCAGATGGCAACATAGCAGGTAGTAGAGCTGCCAAACACTGTACAAAAAGAAATAATTTTGTACTCTTCTTTTCCAGAGGGTTCTGTTAAATATGGGAAAAAGTAGGAAAAGGATAACATAAATTGGTGATATCATTCTGGGTAAGAGTTGACTTTAGGAAAAGATCTGAAGATTATATGTGCTAAATTGCACACCTCCATATCTACACACATACACCCACATTCCCACATACTGACACTTTGAAAGTTATTGAGATATATTCATATCATATCTAAGATGTACTTGCTTTTTTTCTTTTATTTTTGTATATGCAAATGTGCATAATATATAAAGTTACATTTTAAAAAAAACAAAAACAAAAACAAAAAAAAAAAAAAAAAAAAAAAAAAACACAGACTTTTAAGCATGTCTTAATCATCCACGAATATGTGTTTGGTTTTTTTAATCAGTTATGATTTTTTTTTGTCTGCCTTATAGGATATCACTGTTCTGACTGTTTTATTAATGATTTATTTTTGTTCGTTTTTTAAGGAAACTTAAGTGAAGCATAGGATTTCAATCTCACATGTGGCTAGTGATTATATTTTTTCTAAATTATAGAGAATAGAAGCTGGACTTCCTCAAAAGGGAATATCAGTTCTGATTTTGTCATTCTATATAGCAATGAAAATTGAGAAAAGTTCTTTTAAAGACCTACTCTTGCTGATGTTGGTGCTGACTCATAAAATACACACCTTTGAAAGTCAGGAAATCACTAGATGTCAATGGTTTATGGGCTGGTTCTGCCCAGTTCTGTGACTAGTGGGGTGGAGGGATTTTGCAGAACCGACGCCTCCAGGAAAGGGAAACAAGGGACCCCAAAATAGTTAAAAACACAATCAACAATCTGAGGAGAAAACAAACTAATTTACTAAATATGGAATTGGAATGCAAGATAACACACTATACTACAATGTAATTAGAACTGAAGCTAATTAATCAAATATAATGAGAGAGAGACTGTCCAAACAGCTGAAGGCCTTACACTGATACTGAAGTGATGCACGCAGTCGGGACAGGCAGCCACAAAGAGAGGTGAAGGAGAGGAGCGCCGGGATGAAAAAGCCCCATCAGGAGACCTTGCCAGGAGTTATATCTCTTCTCTGACCACAAAGTCCCCTGGGGAATGTAGTTCTTATTCTCCTCCGGGCAGGTACCCAGAGCTGGACCATTAACACTTTAGCTCCCAGTGCACTACATGATGTTATGATGTGGAATATCAGTAACCAAAAATCATAAAACCATGACACTAGACTATAGTAACAAATTTTTTGTACCACCTGATTCATATCATGCAGCAACATGATATGATTTTCATTACTAATATATACTTCTAACCCTTGTGGAAGTCATGGATTTTAAAACAGATTCTTCATATTTGAAGATGGGAAATAAATAGTATTATTCAATTTCATACAGAATTGTTTTGGACTGATTGTCTTTTAAAATTAGTGAAACACAGGATGATGAAGGGAAACTTTAATGCTTCCTATCAACAGTTTATTACTTCATGCCATTTAAGAAGAAACATGCCAATATAAACAGAAAATGTAGACAAGATTTCTATGGATGGTTTGTTATTCAGCAAGTAAGATGGAGTAAAATATTTGTTTCATTCAGACTAATACCACATTGGACACATAATGCTATTGTCAAATATAATCCATTACAATTACCTACTAGGTCAAAAGATCCTTGCAAAGTGAAAAGTTTGCCTGAAACAAGTAGTCAGTAAAAAGTAGACAGGGAGATCAGGCATCACACATGGTTTTAACAGTCTCACAGTGATTCTATGGCAGCTATTCATGTAATAACAATCCAGATTTCCAGATCTTACCCCTTTACTAGTTGCTTTGTTTCTATCTGTGTTTAGCCCCCCATCTTCAAGACTGCATATCAGCCACTTATTCTCCAACCTATACATATATCCAAGATTACATTGTCCAAGGTGCAGAATCTGAATTTTTTTCTTAAACTTCTGGCTGTGTAGCACTCTAAGCTATCAAGAGCTCTGTAAGACCTATCTACCCTAAAGGGAATCAGTATCTCTTCCTCATGTAATATCATCTGCAAGCTCAGTGAGAACTCAAAACTTGTCCACGTCGTTAAAAAATAGCTGGAGAAAACATACCCTGAAATGGAGCCCTAGAGCTAGCAACTGTCCATCTGCCTGATGTTATTCCACTTACAACTCTTCAGCCAATTGTTCACATACTGTGTGCATGTCTAGCTTTATGCTGGACATTTTGTCTGGAAGGATAAAAACATAGAATCATAGAATCATGGAATGGCCCTCAATCATAGACAGGACCTCAAAGATTATCAAGATTCAACCCCCCCTGCCACAGACTGGGCTGTGTCATGGTTTTATGATTTTTGTTTACTGGTTTTCCACATCATGTGTGCCCCCGGTGGCGCACGGTGTTAGAACCGCCGTTTGCAACACCAGAGGGCCCGGGTTCGAATCCCCCTTGTGGCGCAAGGGGTAAAACTGCCGCTCTGCTACACTAGAGGGCTCAAATCCTGGGAGTTGGACTCGATGATCTCTAAGGTCCCTTCCAACTCGCACGATACTATGATACTATGATATGATCATAACATCATGTAGTAAACTGGGAGTTAAAGCGTTAATGCTCCAGTTCTGGGTACCTGCCCAGAAAAGAAGAACTACATTCACCACAGGGTTTTGCAGTCAGAGAGGAGATGATATAACTCCTCGCAAGGTCGACTGATCGGGCTCTTCGGTTCTTCTCATCTTTCTTCTTTGCCTCTCCTCACTGCTGTCCATCCTGACTGCACTCATCAGTTCAGTGTAAGGCCTACAACTTTCAGATACTCTCTCAGTATATTTGATTAATTAGCTTCAATTCTAATTCTATTGTATTATAGTGTAATATCGTGCATTATGATACCATATTTAGTAAATTGTTTTGTTTCTCCTCAGATCGTTGCCACTGTTTTTAATTGTTTTGGGGTTCCCTGTTTCCCTTTTCTGGGGCGCAGATTTTGTGAAATCCCTCTGCCCCACTAGTCACAGAACCAGGCTGAACCAGGCTGTAAACCGCTGACAGGCTGCCAACCTGCGTATCTAACACTAGACCAGGCTGTCCGGGCCACCATCCAACCTGGCCTTGAACACCTCAAGGTACAGGCATCCACAACCTCTCTGGGCAGACTGTTCCAGCACCTCACCACTCTCATAGTAAAGAACTTCCCCCTCATATCCAACCTAACTATTCCCTCCTTCAACTTGAAACCATTTCCCCTTGTTTTGCTGTTATCTACCCTTGTAAACAGTTGAATTCCCTCCTTTTTGTACGCTCTCTTTAGGTAGCAATATTTCTTGTTTGTTTGTTGTAGCTTTTTATTTACTTTGCAACCCTGTAGCTTATTTATTTATTTATTTATTTATTTATTTTCTGCTTCTCCTGAATGAATGGTAACCATCTTCAGAAAAAACAAGTGTTACTTAAGACTATTTTCTGTAAGATAATTTAAAGGAAAATCAAACCGATACTTCAGTTTAAACCAAGACAAAAAATACAAAATAGAAATAAATTATGGAAGAGAAAGGAAATATTGTCTCTGTATTGCTCTAGAAAGGTTCTTCCAAATGAATACAGGAAATTTCTGAGCAAGTTATTCCTCCAGACAATTTGAAGATATATATGTAAGTAGATATGGAAAAGAAAATAAAACCCGTATTGGGGTTAGAGGTCACTATGCCATTTGCATACTCGCTCCAACCACCTCTATGTTTTTTTCTCTAATTACCTTTCCATAACAGTCAGTTTCAAAAATAAATATTAATTTGAGGATATCACTCAATATAGTGTAAGTTATTGTCTAAAATTAATATACAGATAATGATAATGATAATAATAATGTCAACTTCTAGTTATCTATAAGATTGAGGTAGAAACTTTCAATTTCAAATAGCAACCAATTATCAACGAATAATCTGAATGTCAACTATGATTTTGAATTGGACTCAGTGATTTTTGTGAGTCTCTTACAACCTGGGGTGTTCTATGATTCTATAATCACTGATGCTCTTCAGTTACACTTAAATGGCTTTCATGGAAAACAGTTATCCACAAATAGCTAAATATTTGTGAAATTTGTTATTTTTTTATTAAAAAAGAAAAAAAAAATCCTTTCATTTTGCAACTAATCACAAGTTCAGGTACTAAATAACTGTGATTTGAAAGCTTACTCTTCCTCTGGTAAGCTTGATTACTTGTTAGAGGCTTCACAGTGGTCATCATTATATTACATGTGAACGTTAACTGTTGAGAACAGATTGACCCTGACTGCTACAAAATTAACACTTCTGTGGAAGCCAACATCAATTTCCATCACTGGTGTGATACTCATCTAGGAGATTCTGAACAATGCTGCAATATAAATCAAATCATTTTGGTTTACAGCAGCGCCCTGGTTTTGGTTGGAACAGACTTCTTCAGAGGAGATGATATGGTGTTTTGGACTACTGTAAGACTTCAGTTAAGACTTGAATACCTAAGCTTAGATAAAGACTTGAGAAACCTTTTTCCCTTAAATGCAAAACTTGGTCTCCAGGTTGAAGAACTGCTGCTGCCTACACTACTGGATTTTCAGCCAGACACAAATGTAGGATTCTAACAGATAGCCACAGTTCATTTTAAGCACATCCTAAACATGAAAGATGTTGTCTAGTGCTAAGTAAAATGTTTCTGAATTGACAAAAGTTTTGGAAAGAACAAAAGAAAAAAAGTCAGATTTTCTTTACCATTAAATTTCACAAATTTGTTTATTTGTTTGTTTGCTTTCTATTTTGTTTTCTAAAATCAGCTGAATGCAAAGTTTCTGTTTAAAAACAAACTACCTGCAGTACTCAAGGATCTGTGCTAGTTAAAGTAAAGCATAAATGAAGCAGTTAAAGCAGAAAATAAGGACTGGAGTTCTGGCATGATCATGTAGTGCACTGGGAGTTAAAGTGTTAATGCTTCAGTTCTGGGTACCTGCCCAGAAGAGGAGAACTACATTTCCCAGGGGGCTTTGCTGTCAGAGAGGAGATAGAACTCCTGGCAAGGTCACCTGATTGGGCTTTTCTCTTCATTGCTCTTCTTCGCCTCTCCTCACTGCTGCCAGTCCCGACTGTGCACATCACTTCAGTATTACTGTAAGGCCTACAGCTTGCAGATACTCTTATTATATTTGATATATTACCTCAATCCTAATTATATTTTATTACAGTGTGTTATCTTGCATTCTGATACCGTATTTAGTAAATTAGTTTGTTTCTCCTCAGATCATTGCCACTGTTTTTAATTATTTTGGTGTCCCCTGTTTCCCTTTTCCAGAGGTGCAGATGTTGTGAAATCCCTTTGCCCCACTAGTCACAGAACCAGGCCGAACCAGCCCATAAAACATTGACATGAGCTTCCTGAATTATTTTCAGTTTCTGAAGCAAACACAAAAGTAAAACCTTGTTGGAATAATACTGAAATATGAAATATAGGAAAGCCTGAGATTATGGTCTCTCCTATTTAGTGGCTTTAGCCTGTAGAAGTAGCTTTCGATACAGAAATGTCTATAAAACTGTACATAAAATGTTTTCCTGAGCTTTGAATACAAGCAGAGGCAAATCAGAATATTACTGATTCTGAAAGGTTTTGGTGTTTTGTTTGTTTGTTTGTTTTTTGTGTGTGTGTTTTGTTTGTTTGGTCAGTGTTAAGTAAGTAATTTAAATGACACCATATCATTCTGTTGTGCTAAACTTCAAATAAAGAACACAGGATCTGAAGGGAATACATTAATCACAGCAGAGTCTATATACCCAAGCAAGTTTATAATGATACATGTGTACCTATTCTTTTAGTTAGGGAACCAGGGAATAAATGCAGTTGAAGTTGTTGGGGTAACTCATTTGATTCTCTTCTGAATAGCAGCTTTTCGGTTTTCTTTCTCATATAAATTTAGATAATTTCTCTTTCTTAAAAGTGTATGAAGACTTTGCTCTGACAAGCTTCAATTATCATCTCTGATTTTCTTGAAGAACAGAACAGATATTTTACTCAATAGATACTGAATGAACTTCCAATACAGACGATTCTTGTCTTAAATATGTGCTTCCTCATTGTGTTTTTATTTTAAAAAGTACAATAAAGAGGCAGAAGGATATTAAGCATAGGAAAGCTGATATTTCCCTGAATGCTTTTTAATCAAAGTAACTGAGTTTCATACTGATGAAATACTGGCTTCCTGTAAAATTAGTATTTCTTCAAAATTGATTGCTGATTTTGTTAGGGTATATTCAACCCTTCTAAAATCTAGTTTGTACCCAGGCACCTCTCTATGTTCAAGCAGATTGACAGTATGAGTTACGTGGGTGAATATTTATATACATTCTACAAAATGTACTAAGTGGCAAACCCAGAAGCGGTGCTTTCTCTGCTGGAGGTGATGGAGAACCTACTAGATGGAAGGAAGTAGCTGCAATGATCAGACACAATGTACCTAATGTTGTAAGAGTTTCTCTGTCCATCTTGTGTTTCATTTCTTATAGGAACTATGACTATCTTTTATAACCTCATGTCTCCTTTGCATTTTAAACACTGTCTTATGTATGCTGAGATAAAATCTTCCTCTTTTTTTCTTTTTTTACTTTAGTCAGTATTCAAGGATGTATTCCCTTAAGGATTCCAGGTTTTAGACCCGCGGCTTCCATTCCCTTTATGTTTGCGCTTTCAGGAATTCCTGCTGCAGTATATTCCTTCTGTCTTGGATTATGATGAATGTTGTGTGTGATTGTAAAATGTTTATTTCATTTCAAACTAAACAAAATGCCCTTCCATGTCCCACTCATGTTCTATAGAAAAAAAAAAAAAAAGTAGTTGGAACTGAAGTCTTCAGTAGTCTATCTGAATTAATAGGTTTTTTTACCAGCTTTAATATTTGACTTTAATAATCAAATGCCTTTTGTTTTTACAGTAACAAATAATGATTTCATTTAGAAATTAGCATTATGAATTGTAACTCAGACTTAATAAAAGCCTGGGTGCTCTAATTTGGCTTTATACTCAGTTTCATGAACATAAGGAATGCTCAAATGCATGTCTTTAAAATTTTATTACACTGAAATTAAAAATGTATTAGATTTTCTGTTGCTTGTAACTTTATTTACTGTAGGATTGCATCTTATTGATGGAAGTAGCAATAAAAGTTCAATATAGTTGAATTTCTGCCAAGCAGATGACTTATGATTACATAGCATTATGAAATGTAAATTATTTTTAACTGAACAGCATACATACCTATATCTGCTCTCATGGAGTTCCCTGAGAAGTCGTTTGCAGGGTTTAGTTCTGTCTGTTTAGTTTTGGAAAATCTATACAGATAAAATTTAAAAGTGATTCAAAGGTTGTAGAATTGTTAAAAATAAACAATCCTACCTGATTAAAACAAGATCTGTCAAATTAATAGTTCAGAACAAACAAAATTATTTTAATTAGTTGTAGCAAATCATCCATTTTAGATTAGAGAAAATATAATGTGACTTGCCAGGGCATCAGGAATAATTATTAAAAGACTGTGGAAGGACACACATTCATTTACACAAAAAAGTCATGTCTATTCTTGAAGCTTTGTTGCTGATTTAGAGAACTGGGAAATTCATCATAATTGGCACATTCCCAGAGGGCTACTTTAACACATTCATGTGGCCTCTAATGGAAAGCTGTACTGCATAAAGAAGTTCAGGAAATGGAGTCTGGTCAGTTTATGCAAACAGAAGTAAAGATAAACCCATGGGACTGGATTTGGTATCAAGTATAGTATATTGTATTCAATAAATTAAATAAAATAAGGTGTTAATCTGTTTTAATCTGTATTTCTGTGACCATTCAACTAAAACAAAGAAATTCAATTAAGGTTGATTAGCTTACTTCCCTGTTGCACGATGTTAATCCTTTCTACAACAAATTTGAAATGGAGCCAAACCCAGATATTACTGTTTGAGACAGTAGAAAATTGGAGCTAATTGTTCTTACTCATTTCCTGATCTTGTTCTTTCCAGGAATGTAGGAGTACCTTGTGAGTATAAGTAAAAATCTGGGAATAGATAGTATCTTGCTAGCTAGAAAACAAAACCTGATTGGGTGAAAATGATGTTACTTAGACAAAGAAAATAATTGACCTTAACAAGAATCCATTGCCAAACATGATCGTTATAGAGAGAAAATTTAGTTTGTTAAAGTTTGATTGGAAAAGCTGCGCAGGATCAGAGTTGAATATTGTAACCCAATAATGTAGTTGTCCAGATGGCTGAACGCTTTTTTTCTGTACTACAAAATGAGAAAATCAAGTTCAGTATTAGGCATAGATGCCAGTACATGAAAGCTCAAAAGAGAGCATTAGTCTTGGGGCAAGATCTTTCAGTTTTTATCTGCTACATATATTCCAATTTGACATATGTAATGTGATTTCTGGCTAACCTTTTAGGCAGGTCAGTCCAGTGAAAATCTAAGAGAGTTGGGCAGTAATTGTGCATAGTGATCTTGAGGCAAATTCTTATTAACAGAACATCAGAATAAAGTCAGTGTGTTGTGACAAAAAGTAATTATGTGTCATGGTTTTGTAATTTTTGCTATTAGTATTCCACATCATGACATCACATGGAGCACAAATAAGAAATACACATCCCAGAGGACTTCATGGTCAGAGAGGAAAATACATCACGGAAGTGACACTCTCACTCGCTTCCTATCACTGCATGGCAGAGGATGTGGGTGTCCTTCCAAGCTGTGTGCCTTCAATTTAAAAGTAGGCCTCTTGGTCCTCTCTCTCTATTTTACTTGATTTATTAACCTCAATTTCTATTAGATTGTATTATATTGTGTTATCTTGCATTCTGATGTCACAGTAAAATATGTTTTCATCCGAGTTTTCCTTAGATCGTTGCTGCTGCTCCGTTTGTTTCCCTGAGTCTAGCTCTCATCTCCCTACCCCTTTTCCCTTTTTCCTCCACATTTTTTGGGGCTGGGAATCCCATGGGCCTACTGCCCCCCTGTCACGAACATAGATTGATCTAGATAACTCTGAGACAGTTTTTGGTGGAGAATGTGGGCAGAAACCACCTGGTTGATCAATACTAGAGGACCTGCCAATTGTGATGGTCCTACACAATACATCCACCTACATACTGTAGAGGGAAATAAGGTCCCTGTAGTACATGTAAAGAACACATTGGGAAAAGCAGTATGAGTCCTTCCAGCCCCTGGAAAGGGCAAACCTCTCCGTGGAACTGCTTTTTGCCCAGGGACCTGGGTGCACTTGGTGGATGATGCAGAAAGATGGGGATGTTCAGTGTGTACCACAAGGGAATTTGATGCTGAGGGAGTGCAGTCAGTAATTCTATACATATTTATGTATAAAGACCTGTGTGTGTAATGCATTTTAATTATTGTTTATTTGTGTGTATATATGTATATATATATATATATATAAAACAATAATTAAAATGAGTTGCACCCACAGGTGTATATATATGTATACTAAGTATGATGTAGTGATGTAGAATAAGGGGTGGAATGTCATGGTTTTGTAATTTTTGCTACTGGTAGTCCACGTCATTACATATGGAGCACAGAGAAAGAGAACTGCATGGCCCACAGGACCTCAGAGTCAGAGAGGAAAATACGTCACGGAAGTGATGCTCTCGCTTGTTATCTCTCACTGCCTGGCAGCAGGTGTGGGTGTGCTTCCAAGCTGTGCACCTGAAATTTCAAAGTTTCAAACTGCCCCCTGTCATGGACATAGATTGATTTAGATAGCTCTGTGACACTGATATTCTCATATCGAACTGTAGATACACTTTTCCTAACAGAGACTGCAACCATTAAAGACAACTGAATTAATCGATATGAAAAACACTTTATGTATAGTTATATCTTCTATGTAAAATTGACCAAATACTGAACTGAAAGTTATTCTTATAAATTCTGCTTTATTGCAAAAGAACAGTTAGTTCCTAATGGTTATATTAGTGTTTACTGCTATTGTACAGATGTGTATAATCAATATTTTTTGATAGAATCATAGGATCATAGAATAACTCAGGTTGGAAAAGACCTTTAAGATCATCAAGCCCAACCACAGCCGAACAAGAGTACCCTAACTCTAACAACACTCTGCTAAATCATATCCCTGAACACCACATCCAAACGGCTCTTAAACACATCCAGGGATGGCGATACAACCACCTCCCTGGGGAGCCTATTCCAGAACTTGACTACCCTTTCTGTAAAGAAGTTCTTCCTAACATCCAACCTAAACTTGCCCTGGCGCAACTTGCGGCCATTTCCCCTCTGTCACGGGTTACCTAGATTTACCTGTGCCCATGACAGGGGGCAGCCGCCCTGTAGTGCCCCCGGCCCGAAAGAGAAGGGAAAAGGGGAGTGGTAAAAGAGAACAGCGGTGGAAATCTAAGGAGGAAAACTTATTTTACTAAATATAATATCGAAATACAAGGTAACACAATATAATACAAGATGATTGAGGCTAATAAATCAAACAAAACAGAGAGAGAGAGTCCCCAAAAACCAAGAGGCCTACTGTGAACTCTAGGCGACACGGCTTCAATGCTTCCCACTCTTCAAGAGTCCAAGAGAGAGAGCTCCAGCCTGGGAGCAAGATTATATATATGTCCTCCTCCCGTGACTTATCTCTGATGGCGAAGTCCTCTGGGATACGTAGTTTTCTTCTGAGAGCTGAGTATTTGGTACATTGTTATTCCATGGAACTAGAGTATGAACTTTTTAATGATCCTTACTGCATGTGATGTTATGATGTGGAATACTGACAGCAACATTACAAAACCATGACACCTTTGTCCTGTCATTTGTCACCAGTGAGAAGAGACCTGCCCCACTCCCACTGTAAGCACCTTTCAGATACTGGAAGAGGGCAATAAGGTCTCCCCTCAGCCTGCTCTTCCCCAGACTAAACAGCCCCATCTTCTTTAGCCTCTCCTCATAGGGTTGATTCTCCAAGCCCTTCACGAGCCTCGTTGCCCTTCTCTGGACTTGCTCCAGTACCTCCATGTCTTTCCTGTGCTGAGGTGCCCAAAACTGAACACAGTACTCAAGGTGAGGCCTCACCAATGCCGAGTACAGGGGCAAGATGACGTCCTCAGTCCTGCTCACCACGCCATTCCTGATACAAGCCAGGATGCCATCGGTCCTCTTGGCCACCTGGACACACTGCTGGCTTATAATTCAGCTGACTGCTCATCAGCACACCAAGGTCCCTTTCCATCAGGCAGCTTTCCAGCCACAGCTCCCCAAGCCTGTAGGGTTGCCTGGAGTGGTTGTGAACAAAATGCAGGACTCAACACTTGGTCCTCTTGAAACTCATGCCATTAACCTTGGCCCATCGATCCAGTCTATCCAGGTCCCTCTGTAGTGCCCTCCTCCCCTCAGGCAGATCAACACTCCCTCCCAACTTAGTGTCATCTGCAAACTTACTGAGGGTGCACTCAATCCCCTCATCCAGATCATCAGTGAAGATGTTAAACAGAAGCGGCCCCAGCACCAAGCCCTGGGGGACGCTGCTCGTGACCGGATCAATTGAACTGGATCAAGTCAGCTGCTGATCGTTGCAATCTTTTTGAAACAGTTGCTATAATTCAGATAGGTCAGCTGTGTTAGACACATCGGTTATTATAGAATTTATTACAACCAGTGTTGCATTTCTTTTCCATTAATAAATGATAATTTCCCTTAATTTGCCTTGGAATTGCTAAGACAACTTCCATATTATATCTGTGTTATTGTATTTATCAAAAGAGGGGGAAAAATAAAATTCTACATCAGTTCACTAATAAATGAACAAGTTATTTGGAAGAAAAAAATGTTATGTTGACCAGACATTAGAGTGTCAAACAGTGTTCTTTTGTTGGTGCTGAGACATTTTATTTTAGCGTAGGATAATACTCCGGAAATATGAGTGAAATATAACCACAGAGAATACAGTTTTGTAAATAAATGAAAGCAATCCTTCAATCTTTAGCTATTTCTTATTGTGAAAACTGAGTATACAAGAAAGAACTCTATGTGCAGCCTCTAACATTCCAAGTACAAACACCAAGAAGCATAAATTATATGAGATAACCAAAACTACTTTTAAAATTTTGATGGTAAACAAGAGAACAATGATTTCATTTAGATTAATTTTGAAATTTGGAGTAGGTTACAATAAGCATCTCTAATTTGCTTTGCACTCCATGAACAGTTACAGTCAAGCAGAGAAACTCCATTTAACATTTTTAAAATCATTTGTACAAGCTGGAGAAGAATCAATGCGTACATGATAAAATGATAGCCAGTGAACTGCCTTATAGTTGATATTTTCATATAGATGCCAGAATTACTCAGTATTATTAAGAACTACTTAATCAGACTCTTCTAAGCATCCTGTTGTGTTTACTGATGTGCAAATAGTGAAAAAGGCATTTTTCCCTGGCAGAAAGAAGTTTCATTCTTTTAGTCTAGTCCTTTTCAAAACTAATTTACCTGTCAAATAAACCACCTCAAAAACAGTGCAACAATTGATTTCAAATAACATAGCACTGCACATACACGCATCTGGAAGGTTTATTGTGAAAGGGTCCTGAAAGCATTCTATCCCCTCTGTGGGAGCTCAAGTACAAGCTAGGTTCTATATAGTTGAGGTCACAGAGAGAGGCTCCCAGCTAGTTCTGAAGGACTGTTGCAATGAGGGCCCACTTAAAGCACTTGAGTTCTGTCTTCAGCTAGAGGTTCCTGAGCTACAGGTCACACTGTAATGCAGTCTTGCTCTGCTCTGCCCAACCACTCTGCTCATAAGTGGGCTGACATCCTAACCTGTCCTTGAGTGTGTCTGACCATCACCCATACTGATCCTGACCCTGACCTGCAGGCTGACCCATAGTTTTCTCCAGCTCCTCAGATGCCAGGGAGTTCCCAGTTTTGAATTTGTAGATTGGGAATAGCATGCTTCTGTCCGACAATGTATGAGTAAACTAACATTAACAAATGCTTTTTCTGGGACTGAAGACTGTATGTTCAGAGATATTTAAAGTTTTGGACCAGATGATTGGTCTTTATTTATTTATTTATTTATTTATTTGTGATAAATCAGTAATCACTTTGATTGTGATTTGATTTAAACTGTAGGAATTGAGAAGGTTTTCCTTGTGACAGTGTATAATTGTTTACATTTTTGTGAATACAAAGTGTAAAGTAATCTGAACAGTCTCATTCTCCATGCCTGGTGTCTGAAATTATTGTTGTTTTTCTATGATGATAATGCAAAAACATGACATGTGTTTTCAATGTCAGCAATTATGTATGGATTATTCAGATTAATTATTTGTTTTTAATTAATTCTAAAAAGGATATGCATATGTGAATATAAATAAATATTTAAAACAGATGAAATGTTAGAGTACAGAAAAGGTAGTACTTTTTAAATTATTATTTATTTATTTTAATGGTTCAGTGTGAAAAAAGTCACTTGAAATAATGTTTTACTTTGAGGATTTAATCTTGCTTATTACACAGATTCTTGCTTATTACATAGATTCTTGCTTATTACATAGATTTGAGCTACTTATGAAGGTTACAGGTTTGTAGTGAGGCTGTGCAGGGAAAAAATTAGGAAGGCCAAGGTACAGCTAGAACTGAGCTTGGCTGCTAAGTTTAGGGAGAATAGTAAATATTTTTATAAACACATCAACGGCAAGAGGAAAGCTTGGGAAAACCTCCATTCCTTCTTGGATTCTGAGGGCAACTTGGTCACTGAGGATTGGAACAAGGCTGAGGTACCTAATACCTTCTTTGCCTTGGTCTTCAATAGTAACACTTGTAACTCCCTGGGAACACAGCCCTCTGCACTGGTAGATGGGAAGGGGGAACAAAACGAGCCCTGCGTGATCTGTGACGAGATGGTTCTGGACCTGCTTCAAAAGCTGGATGTTTATAAGTCCATGGGGCCGGATGGGTTGCACCCTAGAGTGCTGAGGGAGTTGGCGGATGTGGTTGCCAAGCCACTCTCCATAATTTTTCGGCAGTCTTGGCTGACTGGAAATGTCCTGGTGGATTGGAGGCTGGCAAATGTGACGCCCATCTTCAAAAAGGGCCGGAAAGACGATCCTGGCAGCTACAGGACCATCAGTCTCACCTCGGTGCTTAGGAAGGTTATGGAAAGGATAATGTAAGGTATCATCATGGATCAACTAAGCCAAAGGATCAGTCCTAGTCAGCATGGGTTTATGAATGGTAGATCCTGTTGTAAACATATAGGCGATAGCGGGGCTTTTCGAGATGTCACGTGACAGTGGCCCCCCCTCGTTTCTGGCTACACCTTGTGGTGTACCTTGGCGCGCATTTCAAACGTCTGCCCTAGGGGGCGTAGACGAAGTAGTAAGGTATATAAGGTATTGATTAGTCCTAATAAACGCCATTTTGCCACGTTTCTTGATGAGTCACGGTGGTCTTTTGGCTCTGGCAAAGGTTTCGCAAGAACCTGGGAAATTGGGGGTTTCCGAGTCACGGCAACATATGGTGCCCCGTGTGAGGCCATAAACTCCGGTGTGCCTTTTGTTTTTGGGGATTTTTCTTATTAGGCGTGTTTTCGGTTTATTTTTTTTTTGTTTGTTTGTTTTTTATATAGGGGTGTACTGAGGGGACGGCAGTGCATTCCTCCTCCAGCTGCTTGGGGGGACGACGAGTGTGCCTGGGGGTTTTTTTAATCTGGGGTGTAGTGAGGTGACGGCATTGCATCCCGCAAGGGAGCGCCTCGGGGGGACGATGAGCGTGCTTTCTTGTCTTTGTAGAGATTGCCTGGGGGGGCAGGGGTCTCTTTTTTCTCTTTTTGCAGCGCAGGTACTCGTGGATTGCGATCGGGGGCACTATATTTGCGGCAAGAGTTCCGGGGGGACGACGGGGCGAGACGACGATTATGGAATTTATCAGTGAGGTATTGTTTTCTTTTTGTAAAGAATACTGTGGCGAGACTGCTCCTTCTTTGCAGGAGATTGCTGCAGTACTTACTTATCTTGAACAGGACGGGGAACTTTCATCCCCCCGCGAGATCCTTGACTGTCGTAAATGGGATCCGCTCACTGTTCTGCTTGCAGAGCATGCAGCGACAGCCCAGGCGGCTGCCGAGCTTGTGACCTGGGGCGTAATCCTGGGTGCTCTTAAAGCAGCCAGGGAGGAGGGGAAACTTGTTGAATCGTGTTTGTTAGTTGGGCTTGTGTTTGACCCGGAGCAGCCGGGAGAGCGGCCGGGAAAAGCGGCTGAGGACGGTGGGACCCAGGAGAGCCGTCCGGGGAGGAGGCGGGGAGATGGGACGGGGTCCGGGAGAAGCGGAGAAGAAAAAGTTAAAGACGGCGAAGATGGGACGGGGTCCGGTAGAAGCGGAGAAGAAAAGGTTAAAGATGGCGAATTCCAATCGATCACACCCCCTCTCGACCGCCAAGTGGACACTTCAGCCCCATATCCTTTGTCATTGGGGGGTGGGGAGTGCGGGCGCGCGGCTAATTCGAGTGGTAGGGGAAGTAGGCGTGTTCCAGACCCGGGGGGAGTGCAAACGCAGTGCTATCCCGGGGGGGGGAGTAGCGGGCATGCGGCTAATTCGAGTGGTTGGAGAAGTAGGCGTGTTCCAGACCCGGGGGGAGCGCAAACGTGGTGCTATCCCGGGGGGGGGAGTAGCCAGGTCCAAAGGGACTCCGCGGGGCTGCGGCTGCAGGCTTGGATTGGGCAAGTTTCGGCCGGTGGGCCGGCCCCCTCTGTGTTGGCTTGCAGAGCTGCCCGCTGGTGCCGGCGGGGGAGGAGGAGCTGCCGCCGGGGCGGGCTGGGCTGCGCAGGGTGCCGGCTGGGTCTGGCCCGTCTCTGCCCTCCACGCGGGAGGGGGCAGCGGTACGGCTGCTGGCGGCGGCGGGGGAGCTCGCTGCTGCGATCAGTCCGAGGGCCGCCTGATCGGACCCGGGCCCAACTCCTGCTGCACTGCGCCAACGGGACAGGACCGACAGAGCTTGCAGCTGCAAGTTGTTCGCTCGCTGTGGCTCCGGTTGCCTGCCAGTCATGCAGGGGACCGGGGCTTGATTCGCCGGCGCGGAGCCGCTCCGCCTTCCGGCATCGGGCTGCTGGCTGCTGCCGCGAGTTCTGTTTGCCCCTGGCTTTAAACACACTAAAGACTTTAACGGCGCATGGCCCTGTGCTCCCTCACAACACTGAAAGCCTCACATGCGTGATTCTCAAGCTGGTGCAATATACATTCTGGAAAGAGGGATGGATGACTGAGCTTGGGAGGGATGTGGCAGCTGAACAAGATGATCCCTTTTACCCTGTGCATGGTATAGACATGCAAGAGGGAATTAGAGCAGAGTGCTTGGAATATAAGTTTAGCACTGAGATGATGCAGCTGGTGGGTCTTGATATTCAACCACGTGTTAAGAAACTATGGAATACGCAGAAATTGGTAGGAGCCCTCCGGTGGGTTCGGGGTGCTTTGGGGATACCTGCTCGATTGATGAAGCCCTTGTATGGTCAGCTAAAGGGATCTGACCCAAAAGAACCCCAAAATCCATCTAGCAAAATGGCTGCAGCTTGGCAAAAGATCTTACAGAGCTGCATGGAAGAATCGCTTGCACAGTGGGACACTGTTCAAGGCCTTGAAATGGCCCAGCTAGCTCAGTTGGTAGAGCATGAGACTCTTGATCTCAGGATGGTGGTTTGGCAGGATTCCAACCGTAGTTCACAGGCTGCTGTCTTCATAAACCAAATGGTCAGCGTGCAGATGCTTGAGGTGATGGCTGTAACGGTCGCAGTGCACCTCTGGCGAATGATACCCTCTAACATTGTTGCTGACTCCATCCTTGCAGCCAAGCAGCTGGCTCGGATGGGCCGGGAGGACTTCCCAAGTTCAGAGGCTGCTGGAATTTTGGAAGAGACCTTGGCCTCTCACACAGCTCCTGTCGCATCCTTATATGTGTGTGGTCACTCTGAGGTGCCAAGCCTTTTTACCAGAGGTAATGCAATAGCAGATACAGTTGCCAGCACTCCTGTCTTTGGCCTAGGGTCACTGCAGATCTGGCAAACTGGTGTCATCTGGGAGTCTTGCTTGTCTCCCTGTCAAGGGCTGGCTGTTGCTATGAGTGCCTCCTCTGTTGTCATCACGGCCACTGAGCATGTCAGGTCTGGCTTGACTGCAGTCCGATACCATTTGGCAACCGCTGTTGCTATGGTCGGTTTGCCCAGTCACGTTGAGACTGACAATGGGTCCTGCTTCACTTCTTGTTTTACTCAAGAATGGTTGGTGAAGACTGACTATGGGAAGTGGGATAAGAGTTCTTTTCTTACAGGAGCAGTTGGTGGGGAGTCCAAATCTGGTACCTGAGACTGTTCTGCTGCTGTTGGTCTCGGTGATTAGTACCGCTCGAACAACAAGCGTGGGGACCTTCTGGATTCAGTCTAGAATTGTCGGGTCTCAGCCAACAGTAGATTCACACTTATCTGTATTTGCAACTTCACTTATCTTTTAGGATGTGTTCTTCTTATCCTATAGAGCGTGATTCTAGTTACCTAGTCACTACATATCGATTACACGTTAATGTAATGATGGTGCATGTTGCCGTGTGCTGATGAGCTGATGGACGCTATCGAGGCTACGGATGGAAGACTTTTGACTACTGTTCATCATACAGAGAAGATGCATCATGCAAGAATGACGAAGAATGAAGAATAGAAAACATCACGGATGAGAACTGTTTCTCGGATGGCTCCAGACATCAAAGGGACTATCTTAATATACAGTTCATTTAGTTGTGGTATTGTTTTCTTTTGCACAACTGTAACTTGCACTACTCATTATATCGGATAGAGCTTTTAAGGTTTATATAAAGTTTATATAGAGTAAGTTATATTAAGAGTAATATATTAATAGATATTAAGGTTTATATAAATTTATAGAGTAAGTTATATTAAGAGTAAAATATTAATAGAGTAATAGAGTTATGATAAGAGTAATATATTAATATCGTTAGAGTTGCATTAAGATTAGTATTAGTCTTATTAAGGTTAGATTTGACTAAGTAGATAAGTAATTCAGTTAAGCTGAGTACAATAGTATAAGTATATTGCATAGAACATATAGAATAATATCAAATTTATAGTAGATTATACTTGGGATTTTAGTGTTCACATTGAAAAGGGATAAATTGTTGTCTTGGGGGGCGGGGAGATGTTGTAGATGCTAACGAGGCTGAACCTTGTAGCATTCGGAGGGGGGGAGATGTTGTAAACATATAGGCGATAGCGGGGCTTTTCGAGATGTCACGTGACAGTGGCCCCCCCTCGTTTCTGGCTACACCTTGTGGTGTACCTTGGCGCGCATTTCAAACGTCTGCCCTAGGGGGCGTAGACGAAGTAGTAAGGTATATAAGGTATTGATTAGTCCTAATAAACGCCATTTTGCCACGTTTCTTGATGAGTCACGGTGGTCTTTTGGCTCTGGCAAAGGTTTCGCAAGAACCTGGGAAATTGGGGGTTTCCGAGTCACGGCAACAAGATCCTGCCTGACTAACCTGATTTCATTCTATGACAAGGTGACTCACTTGGTAGATGAAGGTAAGGCTGTCAGTGTGGTCTACCTGGACTTCAGTAAGGCCTTTGACACTGTCCCCCATAACATTCTGGTAGAGAAGCTGGCTGCCTGTGGTTTGGATGGGTGCACACTCCGCTGGGTGAAGAACTGGTCGGATGACTGGGCCCAGAGAGCTGTGGTCAATGGAGTGGAATCCAGTGGCGTCCCCCAGGGCTCGGTGCTTGGGCTGCTTCTGTTTAACATTAATATTCAATTAATCAGGATATTTAATATGAAAGATAAAAGATATTTTATAAATGTGTATCTTTTATGATAAAGATCAGCAAGTTGAGCACTTAAAACTTAAATCCATAAGTTTGCACTACTGAATATAGAAAACGGCTGTGTAATACAGAATCATTCTAAATTTCAGATAAAAATGAATTTCATTGTTAATTTGGATGAAACCACTGATCACACAATTATGCCTGACTACATTTACTTAGCTTGGAGGTCAGTTATTTCCAGGAATCTTTTGGTATAATACCAGATAACATCTATTCAAAGACCTTGGTGAAGACAAATGATAAACAATTTTCTGCTTAACTGTGCAGGGTTTGCCATTGTTCCAAGGGCTCCTCAAGCATACTAATATCTAAGCCTCAAGAAGCTGCAGCATCATATTCTTTGCATGGTAAATTGTGTTTTATCGGTGTTTGCCAAACTAAAAACTGAATATCTAATGATTTTGCTTGCACAGAAATTGGAAAGCATGGTGCACAATTGTAACTACCTGTGGCTTCACAGCATTTATTTTGTTCAGCCCTGTCATGGTTTTGCAATTTTGTAATTTTGCTATCAGTATTCCACATCATAACATCATGTTAAGCATAGATAATTTTGACGAATCTGCTGCTCACAGAAAGAAGACTACATGTTCCAGGGAGCACCACGGTCAGTCATATGACCAGGACTATATAATCTCACTTCAGTGCTGGACTTGCTCTCTCGGATCCTGCCAGCCATGGGGGAGTGTGTGGAAGCGTTCCAGCCGTTTCGCCTAGAGTTACAGTAGGCCTCTCGGTTTCGGGACTCGCTCTCTCTTATTTTACTTGATTTGTTAGCCTTAATTCCAATTATATTGCATTATATTGTGTTATTCTGTATTCTGATATAGTATTTAGTAAAATAGTGTGCCTCTTTAGATCGCTGCCGCTGTATTTATTTTCTCTTTCCCTGTTTTCTTTTCCTTTTGGGATAGCGGCCCTGCAGGCCGTCTATACCCCTGTCATGGGTGCCAGTAGATTTTAGGGTAACCTTTAACCTGTGACAGATAATTGGTGGAGGATGCGGGCAAATTGCCAAGAAATTTGGGCAGATTGCCAGCAAAAGTGGGCATAATTTGGGCAAAAGTGGGCAAAAACTGCAAAAGCTGCTGTTTTTCCTGCTGTCCTTTTAGTTTTTTACAGAGCTACAAGTTTTTTTTCGTTAAGGAGCTATCTGAAGTTTACGTTTCTGCACCTGGGAGCTTGACCTTGAAAGTCCAGGCGGACGGCCAATACCCCGGAATATTTTGTAAACTTTTAGCTCTGCTATCTCGTTATTGTAGAGAGGAAAAAAAATGTGTGCTCTGTTAAAACTGCTAGTAAATCTGCTTTTCAGGGTGCTGTATGCTCCTTGTCCCTTCCCTGAATCCATTATGCAGTTTTTGAATGCCCATTTGACCACACTGTTAATTTCCCTGACCATACTGTTGGTTATTTTATTAATCTCACTCAGTATCTGGATTTATAACATTCTGAGGAAGTCTTCCCCAGAACCAGAGAATACTGAGTGGCAGGGAGTGTGGAGAGGCTTTGAGGAGACTTTAAAAAGGCAGACATCTTCAGTGTCATGGAGCTTTACTCCTGAACACTTGAAGAATCCCGAGAGTTTGATCACATATTTGAGGCAGGAATGTTGCGGCACAGGCAGATCTCAGGAGGCACAAATGATTTTGGGCCTGGCTAATGCTTATTGGGCCTTATTCAATACCATTCCAGAGATGGAAAAAGTTTTTGAAGTTGAGAGAGAGAGTCTCAGAGCTGAAAAGGCAGAGAGGGAAAATGTTTTTGAAGCCGAGAGAGAGAGTCTCAGAGCTGAGATGGAGAGTCTCAGAGCTGAGAGAAATGACCTCCTATATCAGCGTGACACCCTCCGGTCCGAACTTGATGCTTTCTGGTCCAGGCAAGACACACCCCAGTCTGAGCGAGACGCCCTTCGGTCTGAGCGAGATGCCCTTCGGTCCGAGTGTGACACCCTCCAGTCCGAGTGTGACACCCTCCAGTCCGAGTGTGACACCCTCCAGTCTGGACACGACACTCTCCAGTCCAAGTGCAACACTCTCCAGTCTGAGCACGACGCCCTCCAGTCCGAGTGTAACAACCTCCGGTCAGAGCAAGGCTCCTTCCCGAGCCCAGACGAGGCAGCCTGTAGCGGAGCAGCGCAACCCCAAGCGGACAACACCGGTCTCGGCTCCCCCGGTGGGTCTGTTCCATATCTGGAAGGGGTTGGTGCGCTTCCGGGCTGAGCAGGCACCCGCTGCTATGGCCACGGGGCAGGAGGTCGTGCTGCCCCCCATCCAGCCCGCTGGAGGCTCGGCCGTCCAGCATGAGGGGTGGCCTTAGATGTGGCTGAACGGGAGAGGTGGCCAATGCTTCATCTTTATACTGATTCATGGACGGTGGCAAATGTCTTATGGGGGTGATTGCAGCAGTGGGAACAAGACAACTGGCAACGAAGAGGTAAACCTATTTGGGCTGCTGAACTGTGGAAAAACATTGCTGCCCAAATAAGAAACATTGTTGTAAAGGTGCGCCATGTAGATGCTCACGTGCCTAAGAGTAAGGCTACTGAAGAACATTAAAATAACCATCAGGTTGATCGAGCTGCCAAAACTGAGGTGGCTCAAATAGACTTAGACTGGCAGAACAAGACTGAATTATTCCTAGCTCGATGGGCCCATGAGACCTCAGGCCATCAAGCAACAGATGCAACATACAAGTGGTCCAGAGACCGAGGGGTGGACTTAATTATGCATGCTATTGCTCAGGTCATTCATGACTGTGAAATATGCGCCATAATTAAACAAGCCAAGAGGATGAAAACTTTTTGGGGGGAAGGGCGATGGCAAAAATATAAATATGGGGAGGCATGGTAGATTGATTATATCACCTTGCCATGATCTCGCAATGGTAAGCGTTATGTACTCACCATGGTCGAGGCGACCACTGGGTGGCTTGAAACATACCAGTACCCCATGCTATCGCCCGAAATACCATATTAGGGCTGGAGAAGCAAGTTCTATGGAGGCATGGTACTCCAGACACTGCCCCAGCAGTTCCACTCCTATCCCTGTCACCTGGGCATGAAGCAGAAGCCCATGGTGAGGATGGTGTGGATGTGCCAAGTGAGCCACCCCGCAGTGAGGGGGGTCATCCTGCAGCCACGAGGCCTGAGTTCATTGTTCCCCTATGAGGGTTTGGAGCTGAACTCTCCAGGCCAGGATGTGAGGCTGCTGGCACCATCGTGTGCCCCGGTGGCGCGGTGATAGAAGTGCCGCTTGCAACACCGGAGGCCTGGGTTCGAATCCCCGCTGTGGCACAAGTGGTAGAAGTGCCGCTCTGCTACACAGAGGGCTCGAATCCCGGGAGTTGGACTTGATGACCTCTAAGGTCCCTTCCAACTCGCACAATACTGTGATACTGTGATCACCTGCTGGGGAGTTTCTTGATGAGCCTCTCCTTGATGCTTCTGTCCCACTGGAGGGAACAGATACTTGGAGGATGGCCATACCACCAGCAGTGATGCTGGTCTGCTTCTCCCCTCTGCTTATGCTCTGGGCTCCTGACCTGATATCCAGATTGATGGAGACAGAGGAGGACAGTCCCAAGAAGTCCTCCGTGCAGCGGCCCTGTAGCTTAGGGAAAGGATGAGTGCACCTTGATGTGGGGAGACGCCCCGCTAGTGCTGCCTTTCTCCTTTCTTTTTTCCCTCCACCGTTATCATGTTCCTCTTTTCGGCAGTTTTGTCATTTTCTCGAGTTAGTAAATAATAGTGTGTTAAGTTACGAAGTTTTATTTTCAGCCTAAGGATTTGCATGAAATAGATATAAGTTGTTAAGAAAATAAGGTTGCTGATTGCTCACAACTATATATATAAGTGTGTGTGTAATAAGCATAATGTAATGATGTAGAATAAGGGGTGGAATGTCATGGTTTTGCAATTTTGTAATTTTGCTATCAGTATTCCACATCATAACATCATGTTAAGCATAGATAATTTTGACGAATCTGCTGCTCACAGAAAGAAGACTACATGTTCCAGGGAGCACCACGGTCAGTCATATGACCAGGACTATATAATCTCACTTCAGTGCTGGACTTGCTCTCTCGGATCCTGCCAGCCATGGGGGAGTGTGTGGAAGCGTTCCAGCCGTTTCGCCTAGAGTTACAGTAGGCCTCTCGGTTTCGGGACTCGCTCTCTCTTATTTTACTTGATTTGTTAGCCTTAATTCCAATTATATTGCATTATATTGTGTTATTCTGTATTCTGATATAGTATTTAGTAAAATAGTGTGCCTCTTTAGATCGCTGCCGCTGTATTTATTTTCTCTTTCCCTGTTTTCTTTTCCTTTTGGGATAGCGGCCCTGCAGGCCGTCTATACCCCTGTCATGGGTGCCAGTAGATTTTAGGGTAACCTTTGACAAGCCCATTATGTATTGTGAGAAAATAGAGAGCTTGGGGAGGTTAAACTGAACAATAGGACCACCTGCTGCTGCAGCATCTGTAGTGTGCAATCAGAAGGATACAGTAAGATAAATGAGATCATTACATTTAGACTGTTACCATAAATATGGTAGTACATATCTACCATCATATTCTTTGCTATGAGATTTGATGGAAAATAAAGATATAACATGTTTTGCATTTAAACATAGAATGATTAGTGCGTCAATAATATACTTTAATTCCAGATTAAAAACAAGTGACATTTGGAAAGTTCTTCATTTCTTCCTTATAAAAACAGACAAAAACAACCCCCCTTCCATTACTGCCAGTAAAGTAAGACAGAGTAAGAGACATTTGCCAGTACTGAGGTTTATTTTGACGAAACTGTAAACATGATTGGGATCTTCAAGTTCCTTGTACCTGACTATTTTTAGATACTTTATTTTTATTTTTATTTTTATTCATTTTCAGATGGTCTTATGTATTGCACTTCCTATTGTAGGAGATACCTTTTGAGACTGAAGAGCAAAAAAGGGTGATGATGGGCAATGAGGTTACATGACAAAATTTCTATTTCATTAATTTCCCAACCCCTTAGGTTGATCAGCCTCCTATATAGTATGTAAGAAATTGCATTATTTATCCAAATTATTGTTCAAAACAGCTAGTATTCTTTCTTAGAAGATTAGTCCAGTTACATAACGGAGAAGTAACAAGAATTTACTTCTCTTAAATTTTCTTCCTTTACAGAATTTAGGATTATAGCTTGTCTTGTTCTTCCTCTGATGGAGGAATTGATGTGAATCTTGACTAAAAAAAAATTCCACACTATATGTAGAAACAATTTTAAGACTTCCCAACACTTACAAGTTCTCCATACAGACTGAAGTAGGCCAAGTGATGTTGTGAATTCCCTCTCCCTGGAAGCATTCAAGGCTAGGCTGGATGGTCAAGGAGGAGGTGTTATTGCCTATAGTAGGGCTGTTGCAATTAGATGATCTTAAAGGTCCCTTCCAACTCAAACCATTCAAGATTCTCTGATTCGAAGTATTTGTAGCGCTGGATGATAGAAGGGCCCCACAGCAAGGAAGAGAAAGGGATTTCACAGAAACCGGGACACGGGTAGTGAAAAGAAGTAGAAGTTGTTAGAAGAATGGGGATTGCAGACTCTGGGCCTGGAGTTCTGTGCTGCTCACAGAAGAAGACTGCATGTCCCAGAGAACATCACGGTCAGGGATAAGTCATATGACAAGGACACTATATAATCTCACTTCAGCGCTGGACTTCCTCTCTTGGATCTTGCCAGCCAGGGGGGAGTCATGTGGGAGCGTTCCAGCCGTTTTCGCCTAGAGATACAGTAGGCCTCTCGGTTTTTGGGACTCGCTCTCTTCTATTTTACTTGATTAGTTCTCCTTAATTCCAATTATATTGTATTATATTGTGTTATTCTGTATATTCCGATATAGTATTTAGTAAATAAGTGTGCCTCCTTAGATCGTTTTTGCTGTATTTATTTTCCTTTTCCCTTTTTCCATTTTACTTTTGGGATAGCGGCCCTGCAGGCCATCTATTCCCCTGTCACGGGTGCAGGTAGATTTTAGGTTAACCCACGACAGGATTTTGGTGGAGAATGCAGGCAAAAGTTGCCATCTTTCTGTTTTGTTTTTTTGTGTTTTTTCTTTTGTTTGTTTGTTTGTTTGTTTTTTGTTTGTTTGCTTTGTTTTGTTTTGTTTGGTTGGTTGGTTTTTGTTTGTTTGTTTGTTTACTTGTTTTTACCAGTAATATGACAAATATTTTAGAAATGTTAAGAATTCAAAGGCTGATTAAACTAAATGGGATATCCACATTCCCTGCAGTTGTAATTCTGGTACTATCTAGGCAGTCTGGGATAATGAAGGACACACAGAAGCATGGTCAAGTTTAAACTGTTATGAGATATATATATATAGGCTCATGCAGGCATGACGTGTAGGAGGGTTGAACCCGGTATACTGTAGAGATAAATCAATAGATAATTATTGCCTGCTAAGTCCATGATTGTCACCCTCTTAGAATAGAGAGTCTAGTCATGGTATTCAACCGAAGTAGAACCAGCCTGGTAGCAAGGCTACACAATGATATATATAGGTTAAAATGTTTAAGGGGGAGCAAAAATGGGAAGGGGCAGAGAAACCATACTCTTGCAGAGAGGGATGAAAAGACAGCCTGTACCGTCTCACTCCCAGGCTGAAGGCAAGTACTCAAAGGTTACTCAAAGGATAACAAGCATAATTAAGCTATTCTTTCTATAACTGAAAAATAAATAAGTAAATTAATGAAAGAAAAATAAGGTTTGTAAAAGTAATACTCAGTAATTAAGAAAAATCCTCCCCAAAATTATTTTTCCATTTGTTTACTTCAGAGTTTGTCTTTAAACATTAAATATTATACCACCGTATTATGGATTAGAAAGGAAAAAGGAAGGTCCTAAAATCTAGCCTTACAATAAGGCTAGAGTGTTCTTCATTAATTTTTGTAACATATGAGAAAGATATAGTAGCTGAGAAAATAAAGGTTTCTATTAACTATTAACTTACTCAAGCAAAATATAGATTACTGAATTTTTTCTAGGAAGAGACTCCTCCTTTATATTTAAGAGAAAATAAACATCTCCAGATGATTAATCCTATGTGGATCAGGTGTGATGAATAATTATCTTTAGTGTTTAGAAAGTTTATTTTAAATACAATAGCTACTTTAATTTAGATCAGTCTCAACCAAAAAAGGCTTCAACATGAGCTGAGTAATATTTCAATGAAACAAATACTGCATGATATATTCATTCTGACTGCTATAATTCTCTTGAATTCACACTCACCTAAGGCCATCCAGATGAAGTCAGAATGTTGCAGATGTTTTTTTTTCATCATAGTTTCATGTTCTAGAAGGATAAAAAATGATTATATATACGATGATCATAGTCTAAGTGTAGTTCTTATACTGGAGCCATTTTGTGCAAATATGTGTAGAACTGCTTTACAGTGAGAGTGAATATCGGGTGTCCTACAGAAAGAAGGCAGTCTATGGCAAGAAGGGATTTCAAGGCTAAATTTCTCCAGCTCTGGAATAAGTTTTTCTACCAGTGGTTCCCCATTTGCAGGAGACAATGCTACAGTCTCCTGAAAATTATCAATATTTACATCATATTCCTAGGAAACTCTGCCCTCTTCATTCCTCAGATTCTACCAATTGTGTCTTGTGGATCTCATCTCTCCAGAGGTGTTCTCCTCTGGCTTGCCTGAGTAAAACTGAGGACAAAACAAAATTTAGAGGAAATGGCAAGATAGTAACCATACGAGTTAAAATTTACTACCTGGTTGTGCATCATTGTAAAGCTTGTGATGTTCAGCTCCTCACTGCAATTAATTCTCTTCTCATGTGATCCATTAGGTATTTTAAATTAACTAGTCACTAAGATTACACCAGCAAATTAGTCTCTGCCAGCCAAGACTGAACACATTCATCCTATATATCACTTTCAAATCTTTCTCTAAGCATTTGTTAGTTGTTATGTTACACCTCATAAAACTCAGTATGCCTGCAGTGGTTAAAATTAATTCACATCTTGACAATGCAAATTTAAAACATCCATAAATGTATCAATTTCAGGTATGTATAACTACTACAAAAACACAGAAGGTTTGAAATTTGCTGTTGCATAGGACAACAAATAACTGACATAAGAAGTTTTTTTTTTTTTTTTTTTTTTTTTTCCCCATTATTGTAGTTTGTTACTGTACTCTTAATTTATTTATATTCCCACAGGCTGTTTAAATACTCTGCAAATGCCAAGCAACACGATATATGCTGATGGATACTGATCCACTTAACAAACACTGACCTTAGATCTCACTACTTCCTTATTTTTAAGCTCAAGACATATTTATATTTTAGAAAGTTATTCTACATGAAGAGCTGTCTCTTTTCTGTTTTTCTAATACTTTATTACCGATCAAAGCATTGGAGGTTTTTAATTAGATGAATAGAAATCACAGAATAGTAGTCTAGATGCTTTTATTTCCTTAGAGCAATGCTTTTAGCAGAAAGTGGCAAATCTTTAAGGTCTGGATTTCCAGAACTTTGGAGACACCCACTTTACTCTTAAAACTACGAAAAAATTAAAGACTAGAAATGAGAGTTCTGTGGATGGAAAAGGACAGAACAGAGGAGACAACAAAACTATTTTATGGGGCAATTTGAACTGGAATTGAGTGATGAATAGAAAATAAAACATTTAACTGAGTTAACATCATTAAAAATGTGATGAACTGTTGAGCTTGGAGAAGAAGTCTGGAGAGATTTGTTGGACAGCTGTTTGTGCAAATAAACTGACTAGGAATTAAAAATTAAAATCAAAGGCATTTCATTTTTGGTGGCTTATCTGGCTGGGAAAAATGAAACTAGCCATAGCTGATATTGCTATGATAAGACTCTATTAAAGTTCTTTCAGTGACCTTTGAAAAACATACTGCAGACTTTATGCTTCTCTTAGAAAGGAGTGGTGGGGAAATAATAATTTCTTCAGCAACCACTTAATCTTTTTCTGTAACTGAACTCAAACCATAGTGGACTAAAAAATGTTTTGCAGCTGAGATGATTGAAACAATTCTTTTTCAATGAGCGTAAGTACCCTACATTTAGAAAACAAAAACTGAGGGTTTGCCCTGTGAAGGAAAAAGTAATTCTTAACACTTACTTAAAAGTAAATAGCCTTGATTGTATAGGCACTGACTATGTTATTCAGCATATTGCTCATTCTTTGCAAGTCTGTCTCTGTTCCTTTGAGACCGAAGAACTGAATGCAAAATCCTCACAACTTTCCTAACTCTCCTTCCAATTCCCACTAGAGTCCCTTGAAGTAGCTTCGTGACAGTTCTTTTAAGTTAATCTCAATCTTGGAATCACTGAGTACCATTTACTGTGATTAGAGCATCTCTTTATACCAGAATATACTTCTACATTGCAGACATTTGTTTGTTTGTTTGTTTGTTTATTTGTTTCCCTCTCTTTTCTGTAGTATTTTAGCATTGTTTCTTGTTGTACTAACTGCTCTGGAAAGCAAACTACTAACTACTACTTTCGGGAGAATGTGGGAGATAATAGACTCTTTCATAAAATTTAAACAATTCAGTGAAATAAAAATTGGTACTTGCAAATAGATTTTTTGCCACAAATGTTTCTTACTTATTCAAGCCTAAATGTTTTTGAAAAAACACAGTATCGTGAATGGTCATTCTCTGTGAAAAGGAATTTTCTTCTTATATGGTTACAGAGGTAGAAGTTCATGCAAGGTTGAGTATCTTACATTTTTTTCTCCCTCTTTATCTGGCATTCTAAATGGAAGCCATAATCACAGAAGATTAAATGTTGGTCTTTACATTTGGGGAAGAAAAAACAAAACAAAACAAAACAAAACACCATCACTTTGATCCCTTTTTTTCTGTTCATGTTGCAATTCTGTGATTTCCTCACAGAATCAGTACAAAATATTTTATATGTTGGGCTAAGTTCATTCCTTGGGCAACCAGCACAGCATCTTCTGAATAAAAACTCTATTTGGATAGAGAGAAATTAGGGATTTCATCAATGTATGCAAGAAATTGTTGGGCAAGGAACACACAGTTGAGATTTTCATTCTTTTTTCCGCTAACCAATTAATAGGATAAGGAAGAATCATGAAGTCTGATAATAAATGGCATAGCTGAAGTTGTCCTGCAAAGCTCCCATGCCAACTTAAAGTTAGCCCTCTTCTTCCAGGATTTGGTTATGAGTTAACTTGCATCTGAGTCAAGTATCCTCTCAAAATTAGTAGGGATTTTGATGATCACATAAGTAGAAAGGAAAGCAAAATTGTCAGTTTTTGCTAGTGAGACACGCACCTGTGAAACACTTGCATCTTGATGAAAATACTACAACCTTGTATTTGCATCCCTTCTATGAGATTATTCATTCAGAGTTATATCCCAGCACAACCGTTTAATGAGTATCTTGTATAGTACTGTGAATAGCAAATGATGAGCACATAGAAAGAAAAAACAAACAAACAAACAAACAAAAAACAACAACAAAAAAAACCAAAAAGCAAAAAAACAACCAACCAACCAGAAGTAACTGAAAAATGAAAACAGTAAAATGAAAGACCATCCATCTGATAACTAGTTGATATTTCCACCTAGAAGATCCTTCTATAATGTGATATATTATGAAGAAAAGAAACGTATTTGACACTGTTTCAGCAGTCCTTCAGTGTCCTTGACAGAAGGAAACCATGATATGACTGCTTGCATTTTAAGCAAACTTTTGCATTTGAAGGCAGATAATTTACTCCACAACACTTAGACAATTGTTTTACTACCAGGAACTGAGGTCTATTTTACTCCTTTTGTTGAAGTATTTTTGGGCCTTCTCAAAGAGCAGCAAAAAAACAGATAAGGGTAACATTTATATCTTGATTTTGCCTTATTTCAAAGAAAAATATTAAATATTGCAAGGAACAAACAGCCCCAATGGGATATTTTTTGCAAGGAGGCCAGATATCTGATTATTTATTTATTTATTTATTTTGATGTATCTGTCAGAATTATTTACAGTTTTATCTTGCTATCCTGCCTATAGAATATCACAGTCATATAATTTCATAAAGTTTATTGGGATAAAATTTATTTATTTTTTACTGTCAGATTTTAAAGTTATGATGTACTATGTACATGTTCATATACTTTATTTATCTGACTTGATATATCTTGACATTTAAGTTGTCTTTGAACAACAATGGGTTTTTTAATAAAAAAGTGCATTCACACTTAATTTTGTTGGGTTGATAAAACAAAACATGTAGTTTATAAATTTTCTTAAGAGGAAATTGCTAGGTAAGACAAAAGCTTGCCTGAAAAAAGGCAATTTGAACCTAAACATTTGGAAAGTCAAAACTGAGAGCCTCTGCCTGATTTAGAGTACATAGTAAAGTAATAAATACATACGTAAATAAATATTATTTATCACTCTGAAGGTAATATCACACAGTATCACAGTATTGTGCGAGTTGGAAGGGACCTTAGAGATCATCGAGTCCAACTCCCGGGATTCAAGCCTTCTGTGTAGCAGAGCGGCACTTCTACCACTTGTGCCACAGGGGGGATTCGAACCCGGGCCTCCGGTGTTGCAAGCGGCACTTCTACCACTGCGCCACCGGGACACACTATATCTACTATTTATTTCCGTAGAAACAACAACAGATAGAAAGAGTACAATAACACAACTTCATCAAGAAAATTCTCCACTACAAAACACCATTGTTTAGTGTAATCACCACCATTAGCTCTGCAGAGCCTCACATGTACTTCTTGATCAGTTTTAGCAAAAAGAAATCTGGCTATTTGTTCTTTGTACAAGAAGAGAATCCTCTTCACATGTTTTTAGATCACAATGTTAATTATCTTTTGACTTTCCTATCTTGAGATTGATTCATTTTACACCTGGGGCATCAGCAATCCTGTGTGAGAGAAGAAGGCTGTCTCCCCAGTAGGACATGTCCCAGTGTCTGGCATAGACAGGCTCTGTTTTTGTTTAAATGGGGAGCACTGTGAAATTTATGACCACTTTGAGTGATGTGTGGTGTGATTTCATGTACTCACAGAAAAGTGCCAAGGAACATAAATTTATGTCTGTATACAGACCAAGTGAAAACTTCAATTCACCATACAAATATTACTTAGAGAATTATTTAAATGCTTGCAAGTAAGAAAAGGTACAAAATTTAGGCTAGCCTGTTCACACAAACACGCGCGCGCACACAACACACACACATATACGCACAAAAATCGCAGTCAGAAAGCCACATGCAAGAAGGTCCTTTTCTTGTGTGGCTGTGTAATAGCAGCCTTACCTTGAAAAGCAGTTATAAATCTCTCCAGTAAGGAAAGTCTCTATGCATCAGCCCAGGAACAACAGAACAATGACCAGTGTTTGTCAGACTGTAGCAAGGAGAGCTTTAGGTGCAATACAGATTGAAATACAGTGATTGAATATGTTTTCTTCCGACACAATGTATTTTTGTGAACCTCAAATACAAATGTCCAATTAGTTCTTGTCTAGATTTTGCATGCTCTTCAGAAGTAATTTGCAAGGATCTCACCATGGATGCTCTTGCTTATCCACTTACTGCAGGAAGTTTACTATATCATTTTCTTTCCACACAGTAAATCCAAGACTCTTACACTCTGACCTTAAAACCATTTTGCACTAATGAGTGCTGAAAGTATTAAAAAGGATCTATCTGCAGATAATTCAAAGAAACTATTATAGGAAATTTGTTTTACCCGCTAAACGCGATAGACTCCCTGATAAAACCCAGTTTATATATGAATTGTTAAATTGTGGTATGCATGAATTCAAGAAATAAAGAAAAATGCATACAGAAGTGTCAATGAGTACTTCTAGCTCTTGAAAGGACAGTTTGAATTAAAGTGAGAGGCTCTGTGAAGTACAAAGACTGCCCAAGGAAGGAAATGTCAGATTGCATGTCACATAAGAGCGTAGCTTGCTGGTACTTGCAAAAGCAATTCTTATCTCATGACAGAATAAACTAAGGAACAGAATGACTCTGATGGAGATCAAAACAAGAACACTTTTCAGGGAAAGTGATCCCCACTCCTTAGAGTGTTATGAACATTAATATAAGGCAAAAGAAATAACTATTAACAAGTTGACTATTAAGCATGCTTCCGTGTAAACATCTGAAATGAGTATGGAAAATGTGTATTACCTAGAATATTGTCATTCTCACTGCTGCAAGATACCAATAAGTTAATGTAGCAAACAGATCAGCAAATTGTCATATCCACTGTCCTGTTCAATTACACATTTATTACACATGACAACCTCTTTCTCTACCAATAAAGAAAATCACTAAAAATGAATTTCCATTAATTATATATGAAAACAACAGCTCAGTCATCATTAACAATGATGTTAAGTGAATATTTATCTAGCTCTCCTTGCACTAAAATACTAGTGCAAACTATTGAACTAGATCCTTAGCGATAATTGACTCAGCTGCACTGAAATTGTTTATCTACAGTTATTTCCACAGACCAAATGTCTGGTTACTTATATAGACAGATATAATATGTACTAAATAGTGAGATTTTTGCCTACTGATTTAACCACTGCTTTTTTCTTGATTCATAAGATGGGTTCAAACAACATTTGGGAAAATAAGTTCAAAATTTATTTTTATTAGCTTTTGTGAATGGAATTAAATAAAATATTACTGCTATAATGTTCATTGAAAGGATTTGAGCTATCCAAATTCCCTATGATCTCAATGGATTTTGGAGCCTAAAGGAAAAAAAAAAAAACAAAAAAAAACCAAAAAAAAAAACCACACACATAATTCTGCATGAAAGGAATTCAGGTCTAGATTTTATGCAACTAAAATTATAGTAGTTTACTAGTTTATTAAGTTGATAAGAGTGTATAGTCTCTTCAGTTTACTGTATTTTATTGTTTGCACATACATTTTGTTTCTTGTTGCTGGATTTTTATTTTTCTCTGAGGGAAAATATGCTGTAATGCTCCCATTGCATTGTGTTAGGAATTTTGAATGTGTACTATCAGTACCTGAATACCTATTAGAAGCAGTAAGAAATATAGCTTTTTTTTTTATTAAAAAAAAAAAAAGTAAAATACTTACAGAGTATTTTTTATTGGTTTGTATCTAGAGCATTCTTTTTCTTTTGCAAACAACAATCAAAATGCTTTTTTGCTTTTTCTTTATTTGTCTTTTGAGGCTACTATTCCAGTTTCAGCTCTTAAGCACTGATGTAACTACATAGTAAATTCAAGTGCATTTACTTATGGAAATCACCTCCAATCTTTCAAACTTGTACATATCATCTAGTTTCATAGTTGTTTACAGTTAGTATGGATAACATTTGTGTTACACAGTTTACATTGATGGCTTATAAATACAGAAAGCTCAGTGAAACTTTATTCCTTTTAGTAAGATAAGTAGAAGCAAAAGTTAAGAATGCAGAAATTACATGTAGTGCTTTGAGTGCCACCTAGGCCACTCTCTTATTGGTCCTTCTCTGTTGGATGAGGGGAGATTTTTTCTACAGCTGGATGCTCTGACATTTCCTGGCTGCTTCATTACAAATTTGTACTCCACCCTTTTCTGTGATCTTACCTGTGTTTTTGCACCAGGCTGAGTTTAAAAAAAAAACAACAAAACAAAACAAAAAAAACAAAAACAAAAACAAAAAAAAACAAAAACAAAAAAAAAAAAACCCAAAAACTTGAAAAATAGTTCCTAACCATAAAAGTCTAAAGGTGAAGTATCATAGAATCATAGAATCACCAAGGTTGGAAAAGACCTAAAAGATCATCCAGTCCAACTGTCCACCTACTACCAATAGCTTCCACTAAACCATGTCCCTCAACATAACATCCAGTCGTAAAAAATTGGAGTGATTCTGTCTCTCCACTCATCCACTCATACATAAATGAACTACGTAGGAATCAAAATAGAAGGTTTTTGCCTGTCAGATCTTAAAACTATTAAAGTAATTATTTGATTTTGAAAATATTTTTTTTTTAAAAAGTGGCTTCTTTATCTATTGTAAATGAAGAAAATGCATACAATGCAACATTTGTTTCCTATATTTTTATATGCATTCCTTATATTTATATATGTTACATATAGTCCACTCCAAAAGTAATGCCTCTTACTTTATTATATTGACCAGCAACATCAGAGGCAAATGTTGCTAGTACAGCAGTAGAGGTGGAACCTTTCCATCAATATTCCATTCCATTTTGTTGCCATGTAGCAGATGGCAACAGAGGAGCACTCTGACAAAATGGCATTTCATATGCAAGTGTGTATGAAATAAAGATATGTTGTTGAATTCCTTCATGGGGAAAAAAATGCAAACAGTGGATGTGAGCACAGTGAGGTGGTAAGTGGTTCACCTCAGCAGCAACAGCAACATGAAAGACAAGCCACATTCTGGGTGGTCATGCAGATTTTTACAGATATGTTATAGAGGTTCTTGTTCATCACTGGTGAAAATGTACAGCTAATGGTGGTCACTGTGTAGAAAAATCTTGTTTTCTAACCAAGAGTTTTGTCTACCAAATAATGTTATTGTGCTCATTGTATCAGTTGCAGATACTATGGAAACAAATAGGAGGCATTACCTTCAAAACAACCTACATGAATTTGCAGTAGTAGAAAGGAATTTGAGATCTATGTTTACCCTGACATATAAATTACCTTTAAAAAGTATTTATTTACTTATTTTTATTTATTTGTTTGTTTGTTTTTCATCTAAGAGGCTCATTTTCTAAGGCCTTAGAGCTCTCTCAGAACAGAACTGATAGCACAAGTTATTTTGCAAATAGTAGGTATCCTCAATTACAATGTATCTCTGGAAATCTTGGATGTAATAATCTAGCTAAAAAAACAAACAAACAAACAAAAAAACCAATACATTGACAACTGACAGGCTGAGGGAGCTGGGCTTGTTCGGCCTGCAGAAAAGAAGGCTGCAAGGAGGCCTCATTGCAGCCTTCCAGTTTTTAAAAGGAGATTATAAACAGAAAGGATAGTCAGGTAGATAGTGATAGGAAAAGGGGGAATGATTTTAGGCTCAAGGAGGGAAGGTTTATATTGGATGTCGGGGGAAGTTCTTTAAAGAGAGAGTGGTGAATTGCTGGCTGCCCAGAGATGTTGTGGATGCCCCTTCTCTGGAGGTGCTCAAGACCAGCTTGGATGGGGCCCTGGGCAACCTGATCTAGCAGCAGATCTGGAGGTTGGTGGTGCTGCATGTGGCAGGGGGTTGGAGCTTGATCCTTGGGGTCCCTTATAACACAAGCCATTTATGATTCTATGATGATTCTATGAAATTACTAAAATTGTTGACAGAGTGTTTCATAGTATCATAGTATCGTGTGAGTTGGAAGGGACCTTAGAGATCATCGAGTCCAACCCCTGGGATTTGAGCCCTCTGTGTAGCAGCGCGGCACTTCTACCACTTGCGCCACAGGGGGGATTCGAACCCGGGCCTCCGGTGTTACAACCGGCAGTTCTTCCACGGTGTGCCACCGGGGGCACACGACTGCAATTTGTTTAGTAACAAATAACAATATGCACTATATTATTGAAGTCCTCTATCAAATCAAAGGCGTCCAACAGTTTGGTAGTTTAAGAGATGCTGAAGTCAACAGAAAATTCGCAAATCCTAACTGAAACAGTCTCACACTCACTAAGTGGTGTTTAATCTTCTAACAAGGGTTTTGAAACTCAGAGACTACCAGTTATCCTCCGGCTCCCATTTGGTATTCACCAGACTGATAACTTTTCTCATTCACAAACCATGATTTTGGGGTAGGTGAGGAATCACTAGGAGCTTAGCTCTTTCAAGATCAAGTGTCAAAACAAGAAAATATTTTCCTCTGTAAACACAATCTAAAATTTTGCACTGTATTTCATTTTGAAAAAATATAGTATTTAGTCTCATTAGTGAACTATGTTGTTAGTTTCTGTTTTTAGGTGTGTCCCACTATTTATCTAAACTTTGCTTTTTATGGAACTGTCTTCTGTAACAGAGAAGTTAAGAGTGATGCCTTAGGCTACAGAAGGACAAAATATGTTTTGTTGAGTCTATAGGGCACTAGCAGAAGAGCAGTGCCTGCAGCCATTACTCCTTTCCATCTGTCCTGTCCTCTTGATATGTTTGTGAGTCATTTTTAAGTCTCAAAAGTGCTTGGTGTCTTCTTTCACTTAAAGAAAATTCTGTTTGGAGACCAGATGTTTCATTTATTTTTCACTGAAGGAAAGCCAGCTAGCTGATCCTGTTAGCATGATGTTAGTATGATTCCCTATATCTTTCTGTAGAGACAGGAGTTAAAGTGGCAAGCAAGTGAAAAAAGAAAAATAAATAAACCCACTAAAATCCACTGACCTTTGTATGATGCAATAAAACTAAGCTAATTGTTGTCAGGATTGTTTATCTCACTTACTGCCAAAGAAATATTTGTATGTCTTTTCAATATGAGTCCATTTCTAACTTTTCTGCATTTACTTTTCCCTTTCTTATATGTCATTATCTGAACCTGCAGTTTCTCTGTATTTTTAAACATAAACTTCTTCTTGTTCGAATTGGTTCAGGGATCAAACAGTCTTATTTAGGTATAGAGGCTACCATTATTGCAGACAGAAATTTAGCCAGCAAGGTTTCAAAGCTTGTACCCTTTATCTGTCAGCTACCTAAATAAGCAAGTCTAGGTTGTCTAGTGCTGACAAGATATACTAAAATGTTCTGTTTGTACTTAAATTGTCACTTCAGGACAATATGAGATTTAATTAATCTTTGTGATTATCATTCTGCTGTATACATATTTCATAGGGACTCTATGGTGTAAAAAGTGATCATAGATATTTACAACTAATCACCTGAAAAACATACAATTGGACATCTCTATATGAGATACTTTTATAAAATCTCCTTACAATCAAAAGAATGAAGCAATCACTTCCAGGCTACAAGTCATTTAAATCTAATATTGGAAAGAGTTCAGGCAAATTTCTTATTTTATTTCTTCTTTCTGTCTGGAAAGACTATATTTCTGGCTCACAGCTAGACACCTATGCTGTGGCCATAGAAGTTGGACTCAGTGATCCTTGTGTGTCCCATCCAAATCAGAATATTTGATTTTGTGACTTCTCTTTACCACAGTCATATTGGAGGATTATACAATGCATATCATAGTAAGAATATTGGTTATCTTTCCACAGTTTACAACAGTCAAGAGAAAACTATTCTTTGAAATGTCTTTCACAGAGGCACAGTGCAATAAATTCTGTCTATCAATACAAATACCTTTCAGTAAGGAAAATGAGTAAGGAATAAATTAGTTTCATTTATCTAGCACAGTGCCCTTGATTGATTCATTGATTCATTCATCCATTCATTCACCCTTTCAATCATCCATTCATTCATTTTTTGCTTAAAGTGGTGTGTAAGCAAGCTTATTTTTTCCTAATGGGAAAAACACCTTAACACATATTTACCAATAAGATAAGCACACCTCCGACTCCTTTCTGTTGTGATACATTACAGTCTTAAAAAGACTTCAACAGGAAAACCACAGTGTAGAATTACTGTTATTTTTGATGTGTCTTAGTGCAAATAATTGACACAAACAAGTATGGATCATTAAAGACTTTATAGAACACAGACTCAAAGCCATGCTTTACTGCTGTGTCCCTTTTCTCTTGTATAGATTTATATGACATCATTGCCATAAAACTTCAAATAAAGAGATAGCAATGCAGAAGTAGAGCATATTTCTGTGTTATCCTGAAGTTCTCTCTGTCTTCTGAATGTTTTAGAAGTGAGATAAATTTATAACACCATTCTACAAATATCCAGATTATTACCAAGTAAGCATGTCATAAAGCCAAGGGAAAGAGAATAGCTGTGTCTCGAGAACCTGTTGCAATTAGTTTAATTAGCTCAGGTCGATTTGTATTCTGCTATGTCTGTTTTGTTGTTTGTAACTGTTTTTTAAATAAAAATTACCTATTTGTCCCTCATATTATGTTGAGTGGACTACAATGTTATTATTGTTATTATTATTATTTTCTAATATACCTTCCTATTACGTGAAATCTTGTCCATTTCATTCAAGAAAATCTATTGTTCTTGTGTACTGTATAAGCTGTACAGAATGGAGGAATGTGTAAGAAATAGAAGATCTTAGGGAAAAAAAAATCTTCAATTTTAATAGCTGTTGGAAGACTTTTGTCTTGTCGTTATTTTGTTCCTTCTTGAAAGCAGATGGATAACTTAAATAGTAAGTGCCTCAGTAAATGTAGCGGCTCTGGCAAGCTGATGTCTCTATGACAGGTTATAATGACATACACTGTTAAGTTGCCAACTCTTATTCATGTAAGCTACAGAACAGTGGCACTGCCATTTTCTTAAGCTGCCTTATTTTTTCTATGCCATTACATTATATACTTGTTTTATTTAAATCAAAACATCTGGTCTTTATGTCTACAATCAAGCTGAAGAATGCTGATTGTCTAACAGTAAGAAAACATAAATATCCAGATAAATAAAGTTTTACGTTTAAAAACTAAATTTAAAAATTTAAAATTTAAAAGTAACAGTAATAATAATCTTTTCAACTTCAAATCCTATACTAAATATTTTTTCTAATATTTGCAAACTACTGTATTTTATATAGCAGTTATTAAGTTTAGTAAATAATTGATTAAAACATGAGTAAATATCTTCATTACCTTGTAATTTAGTTTTTATTTTATTTCAATTAAATTGGTCTTTTAAGTTAATTCATAATACTTCTACTATGATTGCAGTTACAGTATTTTCTTATTAATGCTAAATTGAGTATCTCATTATTTCACCAACTAGGAAATAAGAGAAATATGATTATTATTTTTTTTTCTAATAGCATAATATAATATTAAAATAAAGTATAATTACATTGGTCATTTTCAGAAAATAGCATGCATCTATCTAAAATCTACAATGACTTTATAATCAGATTGCCAGTTAAGCCCCTTATTTCTATTTCTGTACTTTTGTCATCTTCATGAAGCTATCAGGGGTATTTTTCCTTCTCATGTATAGGTAAGAACAGTAAATGAAGAACAGCATCAGCAACTTTCAATGCAGAAAATATTGATTGGGATTTTATATAAATTCCCCAAAGTGTGTTCTCTATCCTAATAGCTTTAAATAATAATGATAATAATGATGATGATGATAATAATAATAATAATAATGTTTAGTATAGATAAAATGCAAAACAACAATTTATTTATTTATTTATTTATTTATTTATTTATTTATTTATTTAATTATTTGACAATTAAGAGAAGTGGGCTCCATTTTTAAAATCATGTTCACAATTCAAAAATTTCCTGAAAATTGTAGGAAAAAAAAAAAAAAAGATTGCCATTCTATATGCTTTTAAAAGGAAAAGATACTCAACAATTTAATTAATAACTACACTACCAGAAAAAGTGTGTTCTGGGAGGAAGAAGATGGGATGAAATTAAACTATTAGGATGTCTAAACAGTCATCAGTAAAAGATCTTTGTAAAGGAATTCATTTGAGTTCATTGGGAAATATTGACTAAAACAGAATTGACGAAACGTGAACTTATATTGGCATTAAAAAAAAAAAAAAAAAAAAAAAAAGGCTTCAAAAGACCTTCGCAGGATTGCTTTCAGACAAACAGTACTCTGATGATACAAGGCTCTAAATTGAAGCCCTGCATTTAAGCTTTTATTTTGAATATCAGATATGCCATATAGCACCTTAGTATACAGGTTAGTTGAAAAGTGTCAGGGAGAAATCAAGAATTTGGGAGAAAAGACTTTGTTTGTTTGTTTGTTTTGTTTTGTTTGTTTGTTTTGAGGCCTAGCAACTCATGGTAATTTAGCTAATTTTTATCATTCTCTTTATCACATGAGTAACAAGCAACACATTTCAACTTGACCAATTTCTTGTAATTCATCTAGGAAAGTAGACCAACTGCTTGTGTACATCTAGAAATAGAGAAAGAAGAAGTTATTTAATCATTCCAGTATTTTTACTTTTACTGAAACAAAAAGCTATTCTAAAACACAGTAGTCTTCATTTTGTTAACAATGGGTGTAATTATAGAGTTATTTATTCAAAAAATGCAGTGTTGTTTTTTTCCTAATCTGCCATTTCTTGGAGTTAACATATAAATTTAAGCTGAATTTAGTATGAATATGGTTTTAGTGAAGAACATGCTTATAACTTCATGTTGAATAATCGAAGGTGACAAATACATTTCTCAGTCACAGATTGTGTCTGAGTGTAAGAGATTATTCTATTATACCTCAAAGCTTGCTGAAGTACACAGATGAACAAGTGCAAACAAGTCTTAGTCAAGGGCAGAGAAATCCTTTGTCTGAGAGACACAGATGGACAAGGCCAGGGGCAATGAGAGAGAGATAAACTGCAGATGAATGGCCATGGAGTGGTCTTTTCTGTGGGCTTATCTCGAGGAAGATGGCCATCTCAGGGGGTGCTGCACATGACTCTTACCCAAGCACCAAGGAATGTCACATAGACAGGAGAAAGGAGGATAAAAGAGGGATCAGCAACCATGAAGTTAGGGTTTCTGACACCAGATTCCTCACAACCTGACACCTGCATGCTGAAGAAGATGCCTGCATGCTGAAGAACAATAAAGGATTCTGCTATCAGATACCTCACAACGTGATGCTTGTGTGCTGAAGAAGTACAAGAAGGTATCTGCCATCAGATCCTCCACTATGGACATCCTATTCGCTGATGGATTCTACTGAACCTGCTACCTGAATCCTGCTGCCTGCTCCTGGTCTTACCCTGTGGCATCTTCCTGCTGCCGACTTGCTGCCCAAGGCTGGCCTCACTGCTGCTGCTCTCCCCCCCTCCGCTTCTGCCTTGGACCATCAGAACATCTTTCAATGGGGCTGCTGTTGGATCATGGTGGTAACTATCCCCACTTTACGCAACTCTTGCCTTTTTCAATCTTTTCTATCACCCGCCTTCCCTTCCCTGTCACCCTAAATTGTCTGTCCTTCCGTTCCCCATCTCCCTGATTACAAATTGTAATAAACTGATCGGACCAACATTTGAACCATTGTTTCTTAATCTCATGCCAGGTATACATGCATCAAAGAACCTTACTTCCGTTCTATACATTGGAGCGAGACACTGAGTTACTCTAAAATAAAGAGAATAACAGGAGGTTGGCAAGCAAAACATCCCCAAGCTCAGAAGGCTTTCAAGGAGCTCTTTCATTGCATATTACTATAGGAAACACACACATAAATGTGTATATATACATATATATATATATAAATAAATTACATAAGTGGATCCAATACCAGAGAATAAGATGTTGCCATTTATCCAATTTTTCTTGAGGAAGATGAAAGCTGTGGATCTTTGGATTCAGAGAATCCTTGAAAGTTTAAATATAACATGGCAGAAAAGGACTTATTACCAAAAACTGTAATACATTTGAATTGTGTTACTGACTGTAAGTGCTATCTTCAGTTTAACTGAAATAACATTAAGTTTTCACTCCATCATAATTAGACTGCTAACATATTGATTAGATTAATAAAAAATATATATATATGTGTCCCATATATAAGAAGGATTCTTTTTTACTCTTAAAAATATATTAAGTGTAACAAAGAAGGAAGGTGTTTCTAATGTAGATACTATCAATTCTGTTATCCTATTTATTGCTAAATTGTCCTATCTACGTGACAAGGATCATACCTCATTTCATTCTTCAATGTTCCTTTTTTTATGGTATAGTAAGTTTAAGATTTTTTGAATCAGTTTACAAAAAGAGGAAGTTGAAGAAACAGATTGTCGTGATCTGAACTGGAATGGTGCAACTTCACTGTGTTCAGTTTTGGACACCATAGTACAAAAAGGACATAGAAGAAGATACATGAGGAGCAGATTGCATTTATTAGTTTGTTCAGCTCAGAGAAGAGGAGACTGAGGAGAGAGCACATCACAGCCTATAGCTTCTTCACAAGGAAGAGTGAAAGAATAGGTGCTTATCTCTGCTCTCAGGTGATCAGTGACTGAACTTGAAAGAACACCATGAAGTTGTCCCAGGGCAGGATCAGTCTGGATATCAGGAAGGGATTATGCACCAGGAGGATGTTTGGGCACTGAAACAGGATGTCCGGGGAAGAAGCCATCACACTTACCTTGCTGGAGTTCAAGTATCTGGATAACACTCTCAAACATATAGTCTGACTTTTGGGTGATTTTATGTAGAGCCAGGTGTTGAACTTGATGATCATCATGGGTCCTTTCTAACTTGGGATATTCTGTGATTCTATGTTTCTTTAGCATAGGGAAGAGTAGGTTACAGAGACCTTATTGTGGCCTTCCAATACATAAAGGAGGCCAATATGAAAGATGGAAAGGAACTTTTTGTCAGATAGTGTAGCGATAGCACAAGTGGTAACGATTTTAAACTTAAAGAAGTTAGACTGAGATTAGGTATTAGGAAGAATTATTTACTATGGGGGTTGTGAGGCACTGGAACTATATTTGCTTGGGTAAGTTGTGGATGCCCCATCCCTGGAATTGTTGAAGGCCAGGTTGGATGGGGCTTTGGGCAACCGGATCTGGTGGAATCTGTCCCTGCTCATACTAAGGGAGTTGGAACAAGATGACCACTAATATTTCTCCCAACCAATGCCAATTTATGATTCTATGATATACCCACAGAAATGGTGGATGCCCCATCCTTAGAGGCATTCAGGGTCAGGCTGGGCTAAGCTCTGAGCACACTGATCTAACTGTAGATGTCCCTGTTCATTGCAAGGGAGTTGGACTAGATGACCTTCAAAACTCCCGCCCAACACAAAGAATTCTATGATTTATCAGATCAGTAGAGAAGATCATATTAGTCATCCTGCAGATCTGTGATTTCTGTAGTACTGACATAAGTGCTGAACTCAGATTTTACAAAGGATTATATGGGAGGCATAATGGTTTATATGAAATGGGACTCTGCACATACGTATGTATGTGTTTTTGAATTAAAACAAGTAACAAAAAAAAAAAAAAAAGAGAGAGAGAGAGAGAGAGTGCAAAATTAGCTTATATTGATGATGGAATTTGTTTTAAAACACGTCTCTTTAATTGCAGTACAGAAATTTGAATTCACAGATCATAAGGGTGGAAATTAGGAAGTCTCCTGTCCCTCCTCAATTGAGTTACTCTGATATCTGCTGTTGTGCAATTTATAGCCTGAGGGATTACTGTTGCCTTGTGCAGCAGCTGCAGAAGCAGGTGCTGGATTTGCTTTGGTGGCATGCATCCAAAAAAGTTAAATACAAAACAAAAATTATTTCTGGGCTGTTGCCAGGTGATCCAATGTTTTCCATCTGCTGGGGAGATTTCAATTTGTAATCACTTTTTTTTTTTTTTTTTCTTTCTTTCTTTCTGCCTTTTTAATGCTTTTGTGCCTTTACAGTCATGTTTATTTCTGAATGCTTGTATGACTGACAGCCAGATTTCACTTTCGGAGCTTTGGGAAACTCTCTACAAGCATGATGAATATGTACTTTGGATGGGTACCTAATGAAACTGACTAACATGCATCTATCGTAAAAGGTTCAGGTGTACTGCTGGGATAAAAAGTAGCAGGATCTTAATCCTTTAAAAGTCCAGGCTTTCCAAGTTAAACAAGACTATGTAGTCTTTGCAAGCTGCTTGAACTGAGTGAAAACATTGATTGGAAAAATAATAGAGAAATAAATAATATTTTTTAAAGAAAATTATTTTTCAATTAGATTTTCAGTCCTAGAAAAATGCTTCAAAAGCTAAGTATTCTATCCTACTGATTACATGGAATCATAAATAAGCAATTTTGTAGCATTCTTGAAGATCACAGTGATGAATATGAATTTAAAGGTTCACCATGAAATTAAGATAATTGATTTATCATAATTTTGTCCAAAACAAATGATGAATGAGACTGTCTAATACTATTATTAGTAGTAGTATTATATATTTGAATCTATATCTTCTTATCTTCTTCCCAGTGTTCTATTGCATGCTGTCCATACATGTGTGTCATTTCAGTGTAAAAGTAGCAAAAGCAAGTAATAATTTTGACAGGATATTTGAGATGCAAAAGCTGCATTTTTTTATATATATTTTTTTCTGTAATAAAAAGCTTCAGAAAAAAAAGAACTATAGAAATAGAGTAACATAAGAAGTTAAGTAATACATGTGAAAAATATGCCATGAATTATAAGCCTTTCAAATTAACACAATGTTCTATTTTTTAAATTATTTTTTATTATTGTTGTTATTTTCTGAGAGCTAAAGGTTTATCTCTTTCTTTCCTGTATTTTTCAATTTCAGAAATATTTCTGTAACTTATTTTGAGATCAGAATGACTGTAACCTACAATTATAACAAATATCAAGACTGCAATATCTAGCACAGAAATGTCAAAATCTCCTAGGAAAAAAATATGATTGTCTTTTCTTTTTCCACATTAGATTTCCTTTCTGGGAATAAAATAAATAAATAAATAAATAAAATAGGACAGTAAAAAGTGCTAAGGCCAAAAGAAAAAGAGAAAAGAAGTAAAAGAGACTGAGATGACAGCTGATGATGGCATTCGCTGTCTTAGGGATGAGGTGAGATTCTGAGATGTTTAGTTATTGAATTGTATTGTTGCAGATGCATATGAATGTATTGACAACAAAATCACATATTCTGATACAGAGTAAGTTCACTTTTCCTAAGGGAGCATAACTTGAAATTCACTTATCACTCCTGAGTGAGGGTTTGGGTAAGGCAGTATAGTGACACAATTAGAATTGGTGATGTTGACCTGCGAGATAGAAAGACTGTGAAACTTTACTGGTGACAGAATGCCTATCAATCTATAAGAAATTATTCACTGTAAGGTTCTTACTGCATTTACACAAGATAGAAAAGACAGTTTTTAAGTATTTCACAGACAGAAGGTAGTACAATGTGATAATGGCTTGCTTTCATAGTAGAAGCTCTTTAAAATGGCAAGGACTTCTGATTTCTGTAAGAACATAGAACTTCAATTAACCACCATGTAAATGCAATAATTACAGAACCATACAGGAAAAACAAACAAATAAACAAAGAACTCCATTATATGCTGTTAGGTATGTAAGAGACATTTCAGATTCAGCTTGTGTTCCTTCACTGGTCATGTATGTATCCCTGTTACATACTTTGGCCTGGGTTCGAATTCCCCCTGTGGCGCAAGTGGATAACTGCCGCTCTGCTACACTAGAGAGCTCGAATCCCGGGAGTTGGACTCGATGATTTCTAAGGTCCCTTCCAACTCACATGATACTATGATACTATGATGATACTTTAATGCCCTTCTTCTGAACTAATGTCTTCTAAATGCTTCAGATTGGTTTTGCCATGTGAAAACTTCACTTTTCTTACAAGTGAAAATGCATCTGCATGGGAAGATTTTCTGTTTCTTTCACAATCATAGAGAAATTACTGTATGAAAAAAATTATTTGTGTTCTACCCCAAAAGATCATTTGTCCTTCAAAATATCTCAGAAAAATCATCATGACTGGAAAAGCAAGTGCCTAATATTTCTTAAATAGTACTATATATTGCTAAATACTTTCCCCTGCCAATTTTATTAATTAGAGAAGCTCTTAATATTATTGAAATAGGAGAGCTCCACACAGTTGTGATTTTTCTGTCCACTCCTTTTGTCTCCTCTGACATTGGTACTTCTCTAATTTATGGCCTAGATACATCATCCTTTACTGTCTGTCATTTCTACTGCCTTTTTAAATTAAAAGATTTCCTGTCTATTTTCCTAAATGTCAACTAATCACCTCCATTTGCTCTAAGAACATGAGTGTTCAGACTTCTAGAGTTTGTATTGTCTTCTTTCTCTCTCTTTACTACCTAAATGACAGCAAGAATGTCAGCAGTTTCATCTCCAACTTATAACTTTCATTTACTCCTGTTTCAGGAGATATCAGAGTAGGCTGTGCAGGAGATGACATACTCACAGAATCACACTGTTTTGGTCAATCTAGAGATTGGTCAGTCTAGACACCTGAAGGGAGGGTGCAGACGATGGATCCATGATGTTTTGAGTGGTACTCAGTGATGGGACAAGAGGCAAGGGACACAAGCTGAAACACAGGATATTATGTCTAAACATCAGGAAGCACTTCTTCACTTCTTGGATGTATGAGGGCTGGACTAGTTGACTTCCAGAGGCCCATTCTGACCCCAACCATTTTGTGATTCTGTGATTCACTTAGTCTCTTATTCCCTTCCCCATCCTATTGCAAGGGAGTGAGTGGGCAGGCAGCTGTATGGTGATTAACACCCTAATGGGGCATTTTGGTTTAATACAGATAGGCAGTGAGTGCCTTATAGTCACTTTCTTACTCCCATTTCTAGGGGGGGAAATGAGACAGAGAAAAGAACTGAGGTAAGAGCTGTTTATTGAAGGAAAAAGGGAAATAAAATAGAAAATCCAAGTCTACACAGAATAAAACCGAAATATATATTTATATATATTGACTACATCCCACCAGAAAGCAATGTTCAGTTATGTTTTGTGAAGTAGGGTATCAATATGCACAGTGGTTGCTTGGGAAGAAATATGTTTTCATAAATAAGAATCTTCCCTTCTTCTTCCCCTCCAGCTTATATTACTGAGCATGAATTTCTAAAGTATAAAATATCAATTTGGCCGTTTTGGGCCAGCGGTCCTAGATATATCCCCTCTCCACTTCTTGACCACCCACAGTTTACTGGCTTTTGCAGACACTAAGATGAAAGGAGCAGTAGGGGGAATTACAACAAAGATAAGAAGCATGTGCCTTCTAGAAGCAGTTGGAGAATTCCTTTTCTGCTGCATATCTGCTATTTCAGAAGCAATAGAGAATCATATTGTAGAACCAAATAATAGTTTGGTCTTGGTGAGACCTTAAAGATCACCTCATTCCAAACCCTAGCCGTAGGCAGGAACAATTCTCATTAGATCAGGTTGGTAAAAGTTCTATCCAACTTGATCTTGAATTGTTCCAGACATGGGGCATCTACATTTTCTCTGAAACTTATTCCAGTGCCTCACCAACCTCTGTTTTGGAAGGAATTTACTCCTAGCATCTAAACTAAATCTCTTTTAGTTTTAAGTGACTCACCCATGTTCTATAGTTATTAGATCATGTAAGATATGCCTCTACGTCTGTTTTATAAGATCCTTTAAAGTACTTAAAGGCCTCAGTGAAGTCTTGTTCTAAGAATGGAAGCACCAGTGACAGCTGAGGCCTAGTGACAGCTGAGGCTCAGACAAATGTCTGTATCACAGTGACAAATGATAATGACAGGAAACTGTCCTGAATGGGATGGAAGCAATCATCTGCTAGCCTGACTTGATGTCTCAGGAGATTTGCTGTTTTGTGGGTGTTAAGATATGGAATGCTGCTGAGAGATTGCAAAGGCTTTTCTAATCCTGAGACCATTAGCTTTTGCAGTTCATCTAAGCAGGTATCGGGGCAGAAAGACAGAACTTGAGCATATCACTTTGGAAGAGAAGAACATGGTACCCTGTTGCTTAGTGAGGCAGGTGAATCTATGACAATGGCAAAAGCAGAATTACTCAATGACTTTTTAGCCTTAGTTTTCATTGACAAGGTCTGCTCTCAGGCCTTCCTCATTGTTTAGCTCATTTTTAAGAGATAGGGTACTGGTTAGGCTGCAGTTGGACTTGATGATCTTATTATTGTGATTTTTGTATCCATAGTTTCCATGGAAATAAATAGGAGACATTACTTTTGGAGCAATCTACATAATACAGGCTAGATCTCATTTGTGTTCAATCCCAACCAACTTTCTTCTCAATTCAGGATACAACTAATGCATAAACATAAAGTGAATTTCACCATTACGATAGCACTTTATTTCAGCTAAGTGATTGTGTTTGGTTGGAAATTGTCTCCTAAAATGAGATTTTTATATTTTTTTAACAAAAACTGTTCTCAGGCCTCTTGAGGCCAGAAAAAATGTTGGACTCATAGCTGTTTTATCTGGTACTGTTTTGCATATCATTTGGCATGATTCTATTCTTGCAGAATCCAGGTTTGCAAGTAGAACTGTTAAAATTTTGATCTGATGTCAATTAGAAATTAGAACCATGCAAATAACAGAGTACAGTGCCCAGGGAGGTGGTGGAGTCACCGACCCTGGGGGTATTCAAGGAATGATTGGATGTTGTCTTGAGGGACATGATTTAGTGGGAGCTATTGGTGATAGGTGAATGGTTGGACTGGATGATCTTTTAGGTCTTTTCCAACTTTGGTGATTCTATGATTCTATGATTCTTGTAGCTAGAATAATAATTGGAATACAACCTCTCAGTACAATTCACTGCATTTACACTTCTTCTGAAAACTGTTGTTGTTGTTTTTCCCAGAAAACAAACAAACAACAACAACAAAAATTATAAATTGATGAAGCTTGAAACATTTACAAGGCTTGACTTCCAAGCAGAGGGAGCTATTACATTAGGTAGCAGTCTCCATGTGATTTTGTTAAGCAGAATTGTATCAGCTTTCTTTTCAAATATTAGTAGGTGTCTGGAAAGAAAAGATTAGGTTTTGAGTTGTAATGCCTTTATTCGTGTATCTAAATACTGGCACAGTTGGCTTAATTTAGTAGCCAACACAGAGATCTCTGGAGTAAATGAAGATGTGCTGGGACAACAAATTTGCCCTGTAGATACTGTTAGAGAACAAGTTTTACTTTAACATCATGTCCTGTTTATTGACACAGACACAGTCATGTGATTCCAAGCTGTTAAATGGCCTCTGCTTTTTGGATTGTCAGCTAAAGATGCTATAGATGGTCCTGGGACACTGTAAATGGAAGAAGGCTTGCCATCTATTTTCACCAATTTGTAACAACCTACTTTTTAGATTAATCTGTAAAGTTCAAATCTCAAACTGATTCCCACTTATGTCCCTGTTCTATATTCCATTTATTTTTCTTGTTCAGTTTACTTTCAACATTCCACTTTTTGGTATTTGGTTCTGTTAATTTCTGATTATCCATTACTTTATAAGTTACAGAAAATTGCTTCATATTTTTTTTCTATTTCAAAGTGAAATGTAGTAGACATTTCCTTAATACAGCTATTAGCATGCACCTGCATATGTGAAAAATCACACTAGTCTCTTTCTTGTTCAGTCCTATTCTGCATTTATTATACTTACTATGAAATACTTATAACTGTATTAGGTAATGAAGTCATAAATGAAATTAATGTGTCCTCCAGGCCACGTACTTTTGTTCTACAGTATTAAGTAGCAGAGTTAACTTTGAGCTCATACCCTCTAGAGGCACTTCTGTCTTAAGAATACTTGTAATTTGAAGTTGCCATAGTGAAATATGAACAACAAACAAGCACAGACTGCTCAGTGTTTTTTTAACAATGAAATGTCATCAGTTTCTCAAGTTGTAGTCTCAGATATGCATGACACTGAAATAAAGTGTTTTTTGTTGTTGTTGTTGATGATGCTGTTTTTTTTCTTTCTTTGTTTATGTCTAATTTTATTTTATTTTTATTTTTTATAACTGAAGCAAACTGTAAGCAGAAAAAGTAAAAGATAAGGTTAGTTATTCATTTAAGGCTCTGTATTTTTGTTTAACCTGTCGTTAATGCGAAAGTTGAACTGAAAGTTTTTCTTTTAGCTAATAAGGAAAGCTTGTTAGAGAAGTGTAATTTTTATTATTATTGTTATTTTATTTATTATTTTTAATAGACTAAGTTTAGCTTGGAAAACAAAAACAAAAACAAACAAAACAAAGCAAAACAAAACAAAACAAACAAACAAACAAACAAACAAAAAAAAAGAAAAAAAAAAAAAAGCAAGCTCTTGGACATGCAATCCCCTCTTCAGGTTTAAAATAGAAACAACATCCTCCAAGCTAAATGCTGGTTAAGAAATAGAAACAGCATCCTCCAAGCTAAATGCTGGTTAAGAACAATTGCTCTGGGTTTAATTTCATTATGTTAATCATTCAGACAATTTGAAGAAAAGGCATCTAGCACTGGTGGAGCTGAGAGAGATGTGGGTGAGATTCCTAGCTACTACAGGAAAAAGAAAGGTGGATAATTATTACTTTCAGTAGTGAAGAGGAGGATGAAGTCTGAGCAAAACCAGTCCTCTATCAAACTGCTCCCTTTACTAGGTCCACGCATTTTTGTTCCATGTCAAGCTATAATTTTTACTTTACAGGCTTTTCTCTCCATAATATTGTAATATGTCACCTTTGAATTTGGATTTTGAGAGTAGAAAATGAACCCTTCTATTTGTAGTTGTTTGAAATTCCCCTCTACTTTTTGATTTTCCCTATTTCAACATCAAAGATCCCATGCAGCCATTTGGCACACTGAATTAACTGTGAGGTAAGGACATATATGTGTGGGATTAGTGGATTTTGTTCTGCTTCTATTGCAGGTGAATTAAATGAGTAGGCAGTGGCAAAGTGTGGGGAAAAGTCTGCTGGGGAAAACATAAGATATTAAAAAATCTAAGAGAAGGAACAAGTTTCCTTAACTGATACTAATACTTACAGATCAGTTAGGTTACTTCAGAAAGCTCTTTTTTTGGGTCTATTCTTAAGGTTTAAACTTTGAGTTAAATAAATATTACAACTGGAGGGCTGTTTGTTGTTGTTGTTACTGTTGTTTGTTTTTTTACAGTCTAAATAAAGAGCAAATTTTGAGAAAAATATAAGGTTCAGCTTCAGCCTGCAATTTGAGGTCTGTGGTAACCACGACTGGTATTTCATAGATATCTAAATATACATTGTTACTGTGCAGTCCACTGCATCCACTTAGAAGCTCCTGTCCCATCACAACAGATACAAGCTGCTTTAAAAGCTTCTATGACCTCACTTTAAAAATTTAATGGATAGTTCATTTTGTTCCATTGCAGGTGATAGTTTCTAATACTTAACTCTTCTGAAGAGATTTAGTTTTTTTTATGCTGCCCTCTTCTGACTTCCAGACTCAGTGAAGGCTCATAATAATTAATTTTGCTGCCATTAACAAGCTCCCAGAAGCCCTCAGTTGATTGTTCAGATCAATTCATTGTTGCCATGATGACTAAGTTGGAGGTTAGCCTGTCACCATATGTCATGTTGTGTATTGAGGGTTTAAATAAATCTGAGAAATTTTTGGACTTCTCTAAGTTCATACAATTCAGTTCTGTTTACATATACTAAAATAGAACTTTATTCTCTTGACCAAATACTGTGGAAAGTAATTGTAATGATACTATTTCTGGAAGTTGGTGATGTAAATCCGAGGAGAGTTTCTCCTGATTTACTGAAGAATTTTGCGGCTGAAAGTATTATGAAGCATGAGAAGATTGGAAAGGTGTCATGGGAAACCTGTAAATATTAGAACTGTCACATAATCTCTTTTGCATGTTTAGCTTTTTCTAAAGTCTGTAGTTTATGTCTAATGAAGAAATGCATCACATACTCTTGAAAGATCATCTAGCATATACATAACAGGTAGTTTTAATATAGATAGACTCTCACTTTGAAGCTGGCAGAGAAAAGGTAAGAAAAAACAAGAAACTCTGAGTCTTGAAGAAAATGATGTTTTTTTTCCATCCAAAAGACAGAATACCAAAACAAACTCATATGCATAATAAGTAGTTGAGTGCTTGATGGTACTCTAGCTTTTTAAATTATTATACTTCATGAGCATTTCCAAGTTTTTGATGTGTTTAAATAAAAAATAATGATTGCACAAGTCAAGCAGTAGTATGTTGTCTGAAAGCATTATTAACCTTGCTAGAAAATGATCTCATTGAGGTATTAATGTTTATAAAAAACAAACAAACAAACAAACAAACAAACAAAAAACAACAGTTTGACATATTAAAAGAGTGGATTTTGGAAGAGATAGTGGCTTAGAAATTTTAACCTTCTAAAATGGTAAATATCATTTGTTGGCTATGCAAGGTTACTTTGAGGCACATAAAAACTAGTGAATCACAAAATAAATAAATAAATACTACTTAATTATTTAATATCAAATGTAAAATTGCACTATTTTGATTGGTAATATCCTTATTAGATTGTTCTGAACAGAGGTAGGAAAAAATAACTCTCTTCATTAGTATCTGTTACTTACTGTTCACTGGCAGCACAGAAAAAAGGGAACAAAATACTGCCAGCTTTAATTCCCGTCTACTCTACAAATAAGTACCACACATTTTTGCTTTAATGAAATAGTGGCAATTAATCTTGTCATATAAAACTATCTAATACAGTTGATTTACTATTGTAGTGCTGAAAATTACAAAAATAAATAAATAATAAAATTGTTCACCAGTTTCAAAAGCATTATACCACAGCATTAACACTTGATATAGCCTTTTGTTGGAAAGGGGAAAATTTATCTTGAAGATATGCTGTTCTAAATTATTCAGATAGCTGCAAATTAGAAAGCATTCCAGATAACAAGCAAAGCTTACAATATCTTTTTCCAGTCAGTCCAATAGGCAAATTCTGTTAGGAAGTGGAGGGCAGACACTGATGCTGTCGAACCTGGAAGAAACAAATATCATCACAGTACCAATGCCACTTATTTATTCACCTACCTGTATTTACACAAAATACCCCATTAACTCCCCTTCTGACACTGGAAGCTAGTTTAATGCCTGGGGCACAGATGGAATCAGAGCTCTGGAGCTTTGCTTTTAAGCCTGCATCTTGCAGTAATCAAGCACAGAGCTGCCCAGCAGGGACTCACAGACAACTCTAGTCACCCAATTTTTATATCCTATTATCCCTTTAGCGTGTTGCTTGGCCATCTTTGTACAATCCCTAAACTCTCAAGATTTTTCCAAATAAACGATGTGCCCCTGGTTATGTTGTTTCCATTAGTCTTACTTTAGCTGTATATCTACCAAGACTTCATAGTCCCCATACTATTACCTGGATCATCTCCACCTCTCATAATACCATGGATGGGGTTACAGAGGCTCTGTTGGTCTTGCAGTACTTTGATCCCACAGAAGTCCCAGTGTCCTTTCAGCTGTTGATGACATTTGTCTGTTTCTTACATAGTTATCTCCTAGCCTTCCATGCAAGCTCTCGTAGATCCTTACTCTGTTATTCATTTCCCATGCCACATCTAGAAGCTTTCTTTCTGCAGGAGGCTAGTGTTTACAGTGAATGTAGAACAAGTGTTGAGTGAATGAACAAAACTCATTCAGGTTGTTAACTCAACCATGGAAATTTTGTGAGCTTTCAAAGAACTCATGTGTTTTCGGATGGTTGACATAAAAATAAAACTAAATCCATAACACTACTGTGTGATTCTGATTTACACTGTTGAATTCACATTTCTCTCTGTCGTTTTTGAAGCTCGCATTGTTTCACCAAAGCTTTGAGCTTTTGTCCAAAGTGTAAATGACACACTCATCACTCTGTTGTTGCAGATTTGTTCTTTACTAACCTTTGTAAACATAAAGATACATAGTTATCACAATGGATTAATGACAGAATATATTTTTTTTCTTTTCGATTCTTTTTTTTCCTTCTATTATTACTTATTAATTTAATTTGATGTGGCTTTCTTTCTATGTTTCTGCAGATGAATTAGTTACTAATTTTTTATTGTTATGTAACATTCCTGAACATCATGTGAAGTCATAGGGATCATGAGAAAAAACGTCATTGTCATAAGCAGCAAAGTAAGGAGAATGACTGGTATAAAACAGAAATATTGTGAAAATTATTATTAGAAATAAAAAGCTGTATATATTACGTTATTTTAGTACACTACAGAGTCAGAAAGACATATGTCAAGTTTCTCCTTCCTGTATTCAGTTTGCCCAGGCAATGAGATACTTAGCATTAAGTCTACCAATAATTTAGGAGAATAAAAAATAAAAATAAAAATAAATAGTTTTAATATCCACAGGTTATATGTACTGATTGCTCTTAAAATCTCAAAATTTGTGATTCTTTATGCCTGATAAAGACAAGTCTTATGAATTGTTCTAAACCCTTTCACCTTTACAAATAAAAATGTCTTTTTTTTTTTTTTTTTTTCCCCATTACTCATTACTCATTGTTTTTAATGAAATAAACTTCAATCAAATAACTTATTTTGCTAGATTATTGGGTCAATTAGGATTATATTTCTATCACGTTATTTCCAGGGAGTAGAGGAAGACTGGCTAACAAGTAGAAGAATCCAATTGAAAAATAATTAATTCTTTAATTCTTCAGGATCAGTTTCTATGCCTGATTGAAACAGATTATCACAGCAGTTCCTTTTAGTTCTGTTTATCTATGAATTAACATTTCTCTAGGGAAATTCAGAATAGCTGTAATGTTAAGGGCAAAAACAGCTGTATTTACTAGTAATGTCTCCCTTACAATTGTGAAAATATAACCTGTTTTTGTAGGAATGCCTTTTAGTAGATAATGGACATGTCTCTTTTACTTGTATATTTCATTCTCTTTAACCAAATTCCTGAAATACTGAGTAAAAAAATAAAGTAGATAATTTATGACATCCAATTTATTACACATTTTGTGTCTAGTATGCAACTCCATACCAATTAAAGAATATATCAAAAATAGGTAGTCAGAATTCAGCCTACATGATATAAATAACATTAGTTCCAAAGAGTAGTTTTTGTTGTGTGCATTAGATATTCAGTATCAAAATCTTCCTTATTGTACAGTAACTTCATTCTACCTAAAATTCTTCTCTGTATTATATAAAGATTTTCTATTTCCACATTTGGATAAACATTAAATACATTCATTTAAGATACTAAATTGTTTACTTGACTACACAGAAGTTAGACATATAAATAACATAACAAGCCAAATATTTATTATAAAATACAACAATATTAACTTGACAAATATTAAGTTGTTGTTTTTCTTGTTGTTGTTGTTGTTTTTTGTTTGTTTGTTTTTCCCCACATACTTCTATTGCTGATGTGTTAATGAGCATGTCAGGATGCTTCTCCTTTTCAATGGCATCTGGGAATCGAAAAACCTACTGGACAATGAGGAAGATATCTTCATATGACCTATCAGGAACAGCAAGATTTTGTTCCCTAAGCGTGGTGCTACTTGAAATTGCTTTTTGGGGTATACCTAGTTTAGCCTTTAGCCTTCTCTTTAAAAGCGTGAATTTGCTTTGTCATAACATATACGTTGAAACTAACATATATGTTCTTGGCTGCCTCAGTTGGACTGGATAACTGTCTACACCTTTGGCATTATTGAGCTGATTTGAAAGCGTGTATAGGAAGATGACAGAATAAAGTGAAAATAAAGGAGTAAAAAATAGCAGATAGGACATTAAGTATGTTAACTAATTCTTAAATTTGGATTTGAAAAGCTTCAGACCAAGAAATGTCTAGTTTTAAGGTTTTTCATAATCAGAGTATTGATCATTTTATATTATACAGACCGTACTTACAACGGCCTTTTTAAAAATAAAACATTGGGCTATAGATACAACTTAGTCATATAAATGTAGGAACTCTGTAGATTTCTGACTACCCTAAAATGCTTATTTCAGGCTGTGATGAGGTACCTGTTTTTATTACTTATATTGGAAATCTACTCTACAAAAAACAAAGCAAAACAAAAAATTTATTGCAATCTAGCACTCCATTTATGAAAACTTGAGCTTATCTCTTTGTCACATGTACAAATTACTGAATCAATATAAAATAAGCTGGAAATAATGTTGAAGTTCTGTACTAGGCAATGCATTTTGAAAAGTTTTCAAAAAGTACATCCATTTTAAAAGGGCAGCATATTCATAACATCAACCATAGATGTTCTCTTCTATCTGAAGATTATCTGTCCAGGAAATTGAAAGTTCTTCCTTCAGAGACATCTTGTTTATTTTCATGCAGCTTCATTTTAATGTCTTTTTCCCCCTTCTTTCCATAGCATTGGTAAGGAACAAGATGTAGGCTGTTGCTAGTCAGCAACATAAATAAAAGTAAAGAGAGGCCAAAGATAACCTCCATAAGGCTAACTTGATTTATTCCATACAGACATTTTTCCATATGCTTTATTCTGTTTGCTCTTTTCTTGCACTGGCTTTCCATATGGCAGTGTCTCTTTCCAAAACTTGTTCCCATCTCTCATTAGCATCCCAGATTTTTGAAATATGAATGGAAACATAAGTCTACCATTATGATATTTGTAATTTTGATGTTGCAGAGACTGGAACTGATGAAACTACTTATATCACATGCTGATAAAACCATGACAATCACAGCCTGCATTATAATTTAAAATCAACTTAAATTCCCTCATTCTCTCTTATCAGATTACAGAATTGTTAATTCAGATGTCTTAACTCAGAAGTGTATAAGATCAAAATGACATCTGAAGAAGATTCATTTGTAGGACTAAATGAATCATGAGGATAGAAAACAAAACCATCCAGTTGTACATGTTCATAGCAGAATATGTCTCATGTATTTCAACAATCCTTTACTACTTTTCTTTCTGAAATGTATGTTAAATTTAGTACTGCAAAGTCTTTGCTTTGTATTTTTGGAACTTGGATCAACCTGCCATTCTGCTTGAAAGAATACAGAATCTCAGCATGACAACTTAGTATTTATTGCATACCAATCTTCTCAGAAGTTTTACGTCATCACACATGTGCCTAACATGTTCTTGTTAAACTTTGTGAACACAGTGTTTATCACACTTATTATTTTATTATTCTACCTGTTGTTGTTCACAAGGGTTGCTCTGAAATTAATGCCTAGTATTTTCTTATGTTAGCCCAGTGTGTCAGAAGTGAATGTTGGTGATATGGCCCTCCAGGATTCTGTTGCATTTTGCTGCTGTGCAATGGATAGCATCAGAGGGGCAGTTTGACAAAGTGGCATCTGACATGGAAGTGCTTTTGGAAGCAAGAGCACATCACTGAATCCCTACATGTAGAAAAAATTAAACATATTGATAATCATTGAATCTTAAGGAATGTTTATGGAGACCAAGTAGTGGATGCAAACACAGTGAAGCAGTGAGTGGTGTGTTTCTGCCTTGCTGACAGTGACAAGAATGACGAACCAATCAGTGCAGATTTTTACAAGCAGTTTCTTGTTTATCACTGTAGAAGATGCATAGCTAATGGTGGTGACTATGTTGAAAAACAATGTTTTGCTCTGTCAAGTAGTGTTATTGTGCTCTTCATACCTGTTTTATTTTCTATGTAAATAAATAGGAAGCATTACTTTCAGGTCAGTCTATACTGTACATTTGCAGTGCTTTGTATACCAATAGTATATCATCAAAATTCTACTATGTTTTATTGCAGTATATGAGATATTTGATCTTTATGAAGTGAAACACACACAAACACACACATATATATACATTGATTTTAACTTCAGATCTATTTGTCAGCTATTAATTAAAGTTTCTCCCAAATATAACTTAGACCAGTTAAGCTTGGTCTTATACAAATTTATATGGATGTAAAATAATGCATTCTTTATCAATAAGCCACCTCTGTCCAAGTAGTCAAAGACACAGGACTGAATATTCTTATAATTACAATATTTTAGTACAGAATTTTTGTACCATTATTAGTATATTTGTCCAATGTACATATTGTTTGTTGTAGCAGTTATTGTTATTATTGTATTGTAAATCAGAATACTGTGAAATTAATGATAATTCCTCAGGATATATTGATTGTTTTTCAGGAATGCAAATAATTTGTTTTATGTCTTCTCAATGTAACTTTTAAATTGTGTTTTTTCTTATAGAAAAAAAAAAAAAATTCTACTAATGGTTCATCTTTAAACTACATAATAGTTCATCTTTGTTATATATTTGAACTGTCTTATGAACTCTTCAACGAAATAGTCCGTGTAGGACACCACTGGTATTTTCCTTCTGCATCATAGGCATATTTTTCCAGATAATGTGGAACAACAGTAGATGGCATTTGTGTCAGACATACAAAGTTTCCTTGAAAATCAGGTATCACTTTATGACATTTGCCTTGTTAGTAAGCATCATTTCTCTGTTTTCCTTTCTGTCTCACAGTCCTCTTAGTTGTGTATGTATTGTTTCTTCTCAAGCGCTGTCTCTGTCTCTCATGACACTTCTGCTAATTTCTTGTTCCTTTATACATTTTGTGTACTTCTTTCTTTTAGTTGATCATTCAGTTTCTTAAAGTGCAGGCACAATTAAATCAATTCAGTACTAATAGAAACATGTTTGTTCAGTATACTTTAATAGATGAGAAGAACGTATCTTAAAAAACAAACATACATACAAAAAAACAAAAACAAAAAAACAGAACAAACAACAACAACAAAAAAAAACTACTATGAAACTGTTTAAGATGATACTTTCTCTATTGGACTATCTGGTTCATCACCTGAACATAAAAAGGTAACTGAAGAAATAACTCAGTCCTTTTTTTGTAGGTTGTGCCAAAATTAATGCCTCCTACATTTTTTCCGTGGAAACTATAAAAGATACACAGAAAAAATAAGCACTACTTGATAGAGAGAATTATCTGCTACAAAACATTGTTTTTCACCATAGTGAACACAATTTACCATGCATTTTTGCCACTGAGCCTGCTGCTGTGATCATAAAAATGTATGCCAGCAGAGGTGACCCACTGTTGTTATAACTAACTGCTGAAAATACAGTATTTTTTTATTGCTCTCCATAAACATTAATTGATATTCAATGAATGTCAGTGGGTGTAATCTTTTCTAAATGGAGGAATTCAATTACACACCTTTGAATGAATACTTCTATGTCAGACGCTATTTTGTCGGACTATCCCTCTGCTTCCATGAGTCACACAGCAACAAAATGTAATGGAGTATTGGTGGGTGGAAAGGTTCATACTCTACTGCCATACCACCAACATCTGCCTCTCACATTGTGGACCAACATACTAAAATAGCAGGCATTATTTTCAGAGCAGTTCTCATCAAAATAAAAATAAAGATAAAATTAAGATAAAGATAATATTATGTATATACATGTGTTTTCTGGTTTGAATACACAACATATTTCTTCAAAACTCCATTGTTTTGTATTTATTTCAGTAATACATTGATATTTACTTACTATGAGGAACATCTCCTATCTACCTATTTATTTTGCTGTGCATATCAGAGCACAAATTGAATATTAAATTTGATTCCTTGATAGATGAAATAAAAAATATTCACTAATCTCTGTAGAGGGGATATGTTTGACACTCAAAATTTTAAGATGAAAACAGCATACAAAAATAATTACAACTGATTTTAATAAGAAACAAAAAATTTTCTGTCTTTTGTATTGTGAGACTCCTGTGAACTTTGAAGATGCAGTCAGAATTACTTGATTACAACTTCAATAAAACAAACTGTAACTTAAAAATCTCTCTAAAACATAATCAGTGTACCAGCTGTGACTGTGAGGAAAAAACAATTAAATAAAGAAAGAGAATTCCAAGTATTTTGAGGTTTTAATATTATGAAATTGACCACTGTAATCACTTTGTCATTCCTAGATGTAAATAAATTAAGTTAATGAAGAAACTGCACATACTATAGCTGTTCTTTTTGGAATGAGGACAGATGAACTTTGTAAGACATATCCTTGTGATAAAATCAAATATCACTCCCAAACCAGCTGGATTTCTTCCTTTGAATACAAAAATACATGATACACAGAAAGAAGCATTATTATCCGAATGATTTGCTAATTGATTAAACTATTTGCTTAGGTATAAAATGCACAGTTTAGCATAGGATCGGTCACATTGTTCATCTTCAGTGATTGCAGTTTAATTTTTCTTTTGTAAAATTTATAATACTACTCAATTTCAGATAATCTATAATTATTTAGACTTTAAAGATAAATTATACTATGCATTATTCTAATATAACATAGAGAAATAATTGACTGACACTGATATATATATATAATAGAATATTACTAATACTTTATTTTCAAATTGTATTATCCTTCAAATTAAATTCATCATTTGAAACATTGTAGAATCATTTTTAAATTCATTTAAATAAAAATGGATCATGCTAAATTTCATGTATAAGAGATACCATTTCTAGTGAGTAACACAGGCAGGATTCTAACCATGAAGGAGAAGGCTGAGGTACACAACAACATTTTTGTCTCTGTCTTCCCTAGTAACTGCTCTTTTACACAATTCTTAAGTGGGTGAATCACAAGGTGAGGACTTGGGTTGTAAAGCCCCACTCTCTGCAAGTGAAGATCAGGTTTATGACCACTTGAAGAGCATAAATATGCATAAATCTATGGGTTTCCATGAGAAGTATCCTAGATTTCAGAGGGAATTGGCTAGTGTAGTCACCAAGCCACTCTCCGTGACATCTGAAAAGTCATGGCAGTCAGGTAAAGTCCCTGGAAAAAAGGCAATGTCACACTCAGTGCCTGAATCGAGATCAGTGATTTGTTATGTCCCTCAGGGATCTGTACTGGGACTGATGCTCATTATTATCTTCATCAATTACACTGACCGTGTGACTGAGTGCACCCTCAGCAACTTTGCAGATGACAGCAAGCTGTGTGGTGCAGTCAGCATACCTGAAGGATGAGATGCAATTCAAAGAGACCTAGACAGGCTCAAGCAGTGGGCTTAGGACAACCTCGTGAGAGACAGAAAAGCTAAGAGCAAAGTACTGCACCTAGGTCACAGCAACCCGCACTATCAGTACAAGATGAGGGAAAAAAAGAGTACAGCCCTGCTGTATGGGGGTACTGGTGGATGGGAGGCTAAACATGAGACAGTGATGGGTGCTGGCAACCCAGAAAGCCAACTTTATCCTGAGTTGCATAAAATCAAGTATGGCCAGCAGACCAAGGGAGGTGATCCTGCCCCTCCATTATGTGCAGCTGAGGTCTCACCTAGAGTACTGCATCCAAATGTGGATAATCAGTGCAGAAGAGATGTGGACCTGTTGCAGAGCATCTAGAGAAGGGTCATAAAAATGTTACAAGGGATGAAGAACAGACGGAGGCTTAGAGATCTGGGTCTGTTCAGCCTGGAGAACAGAAGGCTTCTGGGAAGACCCATGTACCTCAGTGCCCTATCTAGAAAACCTCCACGGATATTGCTTCAGACACCTCCCTGGGAAGCCTGTTTCAATAGCTCCCCACTCATTCTGAGAACTTTTTCCTAATATCTAACCTGATCCCCACTTGGTACAAATTAAAGCCATTACCTCTGGTCTTATTGCAAGTTATGTGGAAGAAGCTGACCTTCTTCTCTTTTCAGCTAGTTGTAGAGAACTAGAAGGTCTCCCCAGAGCATCTTCCTCTCTAGACTAAGCAGTTCCCACTCTCTCATCTGCTCTTCATAAGACTTGGGCTCCAGAACCCTCTCCAGCTTCTTTGCCCTTCTCTGGAAATGGTCCAGGGCTTATGTGTCTTTCTTGTAGTGTGGGACCCAAAACTCAACACAGCACTCAAGGTGCAGTCTCACCAGTGCTGAGTACAGGGTGATGAGTACCTCCCTCCTTTAGCTTCATAAGATAAGGAGCTGACTACAGCTACAACTGCAGCTTTGAAATAAATAAATAAATAAATAAATAAATAAAATGTTATCAGTGAAAGAAATTTTTTTCTAATTAGTAAAAAACAATTTTTATTTTTTGTCTAAATATCTGTGATGAGGAGGTGCCATACCTACATAGCGTATGATTATTACCTTTCTATTAACTGCACTGTTAGAAGATCTAAGTCCAGAGTCCATCAGCTCATTCCTTTAAAACTTCTGTTTTGTGTTACATAGACAAATGGGTCATGAGAGAAAGATAAAAACAGAGAATGAAGAAGATAGGAAGTGATGTTTCATTTTATATTGTATTCACTTCGTTGGAATATTCTTTATTAGGATCTGATTGAGGATGTGTAAGCTTGAATGTTGACTGTCCCTTCTTCTTGTATTTTCAGTTCTGCATTTGGAAACTATTTTTATTGCAGCAGATAGCTGTAGGACTTTTAAATGAAATAGAATTTGCTTACTGTCATTCATGATATCTTAACAACTACAGCTAGAATGAGAGAGCAAGCAGACTATTTTAAATGCCAAAGTTTTTATGTCACACCTTAGCTAAAGAACCCAATTGGCAGCAAAAATTTAATTCAAATGTTACACTTACTTTTAAGCTAATACAAATTTTCCAAGAAGATTTAATGTAAATAATGTGGTTATTTGTCTTTTTGTTCTTTTTATTTACCTAAAAAGCTAGAAAATATTAGGGTTTATTACACATAGATCATAAGACTTTTGACAATAATTTTTAAAAAAATTGCAACTTATCAAAGAATCCACAAGCTGTATTTCATTTGAACAATTAGCTAAAGGAAAAGATCTTTCAAGAGTCTTATTTTAAAAGAATATCTTTTGAAAAGACTAGATAATTTCTGATGTTAATTTAAAAAGATTGCAGTTTGCTGACACTAAAATGACTGAGTATAATTATCTAAATAATTCTTTGCAGAAAAACAACAGATACATTTTCATAATGAAATAAAAAAGACATTTTGTTCTTGTCTGCAGAGTTCTTTGTCCATTTAAGTTAATTATGACCCCATTTGGAACTTCAGTTATATGTACTAGGATCTTGTCAAAAGATTCAGATATGATCAATTTGTTCTCTCTGTATACAATGCAGAAAACTCAAAATGTTCAAAATTTAGGAACTTATGATTCTTCTTCTCTTTGGCAGTAAGCAAGTTGATCCTTCTACTAATCTACATACTACTATATTTTGCATTTTTCTCCCATGAGTGCCATGGTTTTGTAATTTTTGTTATTGGTATTCCACATTATAACATCATGTGGAACACAGAGAAGAACTACACGTCATAGAAGACCTCAGAGTCAAAGAGGAAAATACGTCACGGAAGTGACGCTTGCTCTCTCTGTCACTGCCTGGCAGTGGGTGTGGGTATGCTTCCAAGCCGTGCACCTTCAACTTCAGAGTAGGCTTTTTGGTCTTTGGAAAACTTTCTCTTATTTTATTTATTAGCCTCAACTTCAATTAGATTATATTATACTGTATTATCTTGCATTCCGGTATCATAGTAAAATAAGTTTTTCTCCTCGGATTGTTTCAGCTGCCCTGTTTGTTTTCTTGAGCCCAGCTCCTATCTCCCTACCCCTTTCCTCTTTTCCCTTCCCATTTCTGGAGGCTGGGGTCCACTGTCATGGACATAAGTTGATCTAGATAACTCTGTGCCAATGACCTTTTTTCCTAATTCAGCTATTACTTCCACTTTTAGTCTGAAGTTGTGTTATTAGCCGAATTCGTGAAACAGTAGTCATCTTTTTGTAAACATTTATATCTTCAAATTTGTATTAAAATATTTTGTTGCTCCTAAACTAAAATAGTCAGATGTACTGGAGATGGAAAACACAACCAGAGTTGCAGTTACAAATCAAACAGAGGGAAATAGAATGTGGAAAAATACTGTCATGTAATAGTAGGAATTAATGTCTTCATTAAGGTCAGGGTTTCCATTGAATTTTTTCAGCTATGGGTATGGTTTTACCATCCTCTTCTGTACTGCCTTCCTGTTATGTATATTCCTGCAGAGACACACACATGCAGAATGTAAAGATGGAAGAAGCATTAAGAGGCCAAAAACAAACAACCAGCAGAAAAACATCTTTGGTTCCTGAAGTTTTTCCACCAAATATGTATAAGTGGATCTGTACCATTGCTGAAAGCATTATTCTATTCTCCTTTATCTCCATTTGTTGAACATTTTGCTATTCTACCTCTAATTTTCATCACAAGGCCAGAGAATAATAACTTAATTCTACTCTATATGATAAGATCATTTTCATTCAGAAATGAATGCAGTTGTTTAAATGCCTAAATTTATGATATAATTTGAACTTGAAACACTTGCTTCCAGAGTGCATTCAGCTTGATTTTCTGCTTTTCTTTTAGATTTGGAGAGGAACTTTTGTGCTGACAGCTGGTCCATTTTTTTCCACCTATATCTGTCTAATAATATGTGAACTTCTCTCTCGCTTATGAGAGAAAAATATCTTTTCAGCATTTTTACTTTCAGAGGCAGCTGAGGAGCAGCAAACTTTTATTGTTTAGAAGCTTGATGAAATTTTGTGATTTAATTTACTCAACAAGAAAACAAAAAATAAAAGAAAAAAGAAAAAGGCAAAAAAAAAAAAAAAAAAACAACCAACAACCCCAACCAAAAAACATCAACAAAAATCCAACAAAACAAGCCAACAAACAACAACAACAACAAAAAAAAACCCTTCAAAAATGTACATCTTTGATTTTGCCAGCAGTAAATATTTAAGAAGCAGTTGAAGAACAAGTGGATTGTCATATCCTGAATAGAAATAATGGAAATGGTCAAAGTGATGACTGAGACTGGTTCTAGTAGTGTAATATATACACTGCAGTCTATGAGATATTTCATCAACATACTACTTAATGAAATTTATTTTCTCAACTTGATCTCAAAACTTGAGCCATCCATATTAGCGATTTTTGTTTGGGATGGGGCAGAGAGAGGTTGTGCATGCACCTGTATGAAAACATAGAGCTTTTCTGTATACTAAAGCTTAGAACTGCTCCAAAATTAGTAATTATAATTTATTTAAATACTCTACATTGCTGAATCTTACAATATAAATGTCTAAGACTTATCTCCAAATTCCAGATATATCATCACAATGAGAAGTGATAAGAGATGTACCAAAGTTCTGAAAAATACCTCTATAGAGCCAATGAGGCATTAGAACTTTCCTTTGGGTCACTGTACTTCACAGTACGATGAGCCTATTTAGGCTCTAGAATTCATAAATATTAAATACCTTCATTCCATTTTAATAATGTATTTTGTTCTCTGGATTTATTTTATTTATTTATTATTTTTTTTCCTATTAGTCTTCTGTGGTACTGCAATGTTTTCATGGAGGAAAAAAAAAGTGTCTTTAAAATACTTGCTAGAAAAATGTTATCTTTCTAGCAAAGCAAAAAAGAAAGAAGCCCACATAAAACCATCTCATTTAATTTGTTTATTAAAAAGATCAATACATAATACAGTTCTCAGGCTCATTCAAGTTACGAGTCTATTCAATACGACAGAAATGACAAAATATGCATGAGTTGTTAATGCATATATCCTGATATATTTAAAGAACATTTGTTACACGTGAAAATCCTGCATTCAATTTCTGCATTTTATGTCTATCACAATATCCTTCCAATTGAGATCTAATTTCAACAAAGAACAAAATTTATAACAGTAATTCATGGCAGCACAGCATTTTGTAACAAAAGATTTCAAGCAATTAGAACTCCTAACATTAACATATTTCTGTCACATTTGGAAACCAAGTACCACCTCTAACATCTAACTGAACACTGACAGGAAGTTTCAATAAATGCAACTTAACTGAACTTAATTATTTCCATGCATGTTTGCATAATTTTTTTGAATTTTGTCCAGTTTATAATTTATGATTTAGAGCAGTTTTCTGTGTGTTTTAAGGAATACAACACAATTTATTTAACATCAGAAAATATTTCTTCAGTGATACACCTCCTAGAGATAAATGTATGCTTTCTTAATCAACTTTTTTTTTTTAACTGAACTGTCATTTTTTTATATGAGAAGTGTTTGAAAAATGCTTTCTGCAAATATATACTCAAAAAAATCTAAAATATTTTTGTTTTTGTTACGTACACACTACTCTTATCACATGATTGTGAAATATTCAGTCTCCACTGCTCACATAAACAACAACAAACAAACAAACTACTCCAGTAGTTTCTTCTTCTTGTTGTTTTGTCTGCCACTGTACTTCTATGGATACATAGAGTGGCACTTTCTTTTAAAGATTTTGAAAAAAAATCTATTTGAAAAGCAATTAACTTCCTCAAGTCTAGTTCCTGAGATATTTACTTACTTCATGTTCATTCAGAGAATGAATAATAAATAATATGCATTACATATAATGTTATAGTGAGGGTAAATATTATATATTCTGTAGCATACATGGAGAAAACTAGTCATGTGAAAATGTGAACTTAGACAATATTTACAGTATCTCATTTGATGAAATGCTTCTCTAGAGACCAGGTTTGAAATATACTAAAGAATCTTGTATGAGAATTTTCATATTATAGATAATGTATGGGAAAGTGATTTGTACATTAACCCACAGGTACATTAACCCACACAAACTGCTGAAGCTATAACATATGATACTTCCAGCCAGTCAACTCCTTTCGTCATCCTTCATAGTCTCATACCAAATCTAAATATGGTGCTGTATTTTATATTTAGATGCAGTGACATTCTAAATGAGATTGTTTGTTATCAGAAAACAATATATAGTATTAGAAAATTTACAAATGTCACATTCTCAGATATGCAAAATCTTTTCCAAGTTTTACATCACGTTCTAAAGACTTTAATTGAATCAATTTACAAAGATGACAAAATCTCAAAAAAAGATTGGGATTTGTAAAGAATTTGCTTCATTTAATTCACTCAGTCATTCTTTCAAGTGTCTAGATTATTTAGTTTCTGTGGGAAAGAAGCAACACATGACAGGACAAAAAAAGAAACAAAATAATGAAACATGCAAAAAAAAAAAATTGAAAGGTTAGAAAACACTCATTTGTCAAATTAACAGTTATTTAGAAAGAACTGTCAAGGAGTCAGGGAAAATAGCCACTCAGAAAAGTAAATCTATATAAATGTTATGCCTATTGTCTAAATAAATAAAGGAAGGCTTTAGTGCCTTACTTTTTTTATTTTTCCTGAAATAAGATAGTAGATATTTTTAAATGCAAACTACAGAAGTGATGCATTTTATATGGAAAGTTCTATTTGACTCAGAATCTACAATGTGTTTTGTTTCCCCAGACCCCTTCTAATCCCTTTCTTTATTCTTCCTGCCCAATATTTTTATAAATTCCTTACTGAAAGGGATGTCACTGCATGTATCTGTAAAAATGTGATGGCTTAGTTTGGTGTTTACCTCTGGAGCAAAATAAAATTGGAGATCAAGGAACAACTCCCTGATTTATTATTATTGTTGTTATTTCTTATACCTTCAACTGTCTTTGTCTTCTTCTTTCCTTTTTTTATATCTGATACAGATTATATAATCATGTCACAGTGTCCTCCTTCCTTGTCTATTATCTTTATTTTACTGAAACAGATTTTTTTATACTGCAGAAATAGATCTCCATGTACTCAGTAGACACAGATTCCCTACTGTCTGCAGATTTTGAAGGAATACCCTGAAATGGGAGTGAAAATTACATTTCTGTAGCATTATTTCTCAGCTCCTGCATCACAATTACGATTGCAGTATTCCACAAATAATTATTAGGTTTTGAAAATCTAAAGCTATCTAAAGCAAAAAAACTACTTGAAGAAAATCTTGTTCTTTTTTTTTTTTTTTCTTCAACTTAAACTATTCCTTTCCAGCTTTTATAAACATATGACTGAACTTATAACAATATATTTTTGCTTTCATAGTGAATGAAAGAGAGTATCTGATTTCTTCAACTAATAGATCACCACCTCAGAATGGTTCAGTCACTCATCTAGAAAACCATCAGCACATCTACACAGTTGCTTTGTGACATTGGTTTACACAGAGTGCACATTTGTACAGCAACTCTGCAATTCTGTGACAAATTGTTCCATTTTAGAAACAGAAGTCTCTTGAATGCCTTTTAATAAATATGCCTATTGAAGTTTGGCTGCAGAGGTTAAAATAATACAATCTTAAGCAATTGTATTGACTTTAAAAAAAAAAAATCTTATTAATATGTTCAAAGAAAGTTGCTGACTATGAAATAAGGTCAAGTTTCAACAAGAAAAATATATTTTAGTCTTGTTTGAATTATCTCAGTGTATGCAGACAGAACTTCTCTTGCAACTTTGAGCACTAGGTCTCAGTGGAAACAAAATTCTATGAAATAGTAAGATCCTTCTCCCATTACACAACAGTTAAGAGTATGTTTATTTTTTTCATTTCAAAAAAATGGGTATTTAAAGCTGACCTGATTAGTTTTAAAGCATATAAAATATGAACAAAACTTGTTTCTGGCTTTGCCTTCCTCCAATTATTTTCTTTTCTCTGCAGATGCTTTGTTATAGTCCAAAGAGAGTAAGACGGTCCTGAAAAACCTTTTGACTACAACACAGGATACCTAGATTTGAACTGGTGGTTTCATTGATGATTTACACATCTCTGAAATGACAGTGTGCAGACTGGATCATACATTTAAAACTAAGAAGTGTTTCTTTTATTAATGAAGCTCAAATACAGACAGTGGAGAAAAGGAAAGGAAAGGAAAGGAAAGGAAAGGAAAGGAAAGGAAAGGAAAGGAAAGGAAAGGAAAGGAAAGGAAAGGAAAGGAAAGGAAAGGAAAGGAAAGGAAAGGAAAGGAAAGGAAAGGAAAGGAAAGGAAAGGAAAGGAAAGGAAAGGAAAGGAAAGGAAAGGAAAGGAAAGGAAAGGACTATGGTAAGGAAAAGAGAACAGTTGTGATTTACTTTACTAAGAAATTTACTAAGAAAAGAAAGTAACAAAAAAGCAGATGAGCTTCTGGTCTTAGTGTTATAACTTCATGGACATATATCAGTGCAACACTCCTAAGCTTACACAAAATCATGCCTTAATTTTTCATTACTCATAAAAGTATTATTATTTTTTATTATTACAGAGACAATTTTCTGCAATTGTTAGTAATTTCCAGCAGGTTTTAATTAATTCATTTTTACAAGAATGCACCTGTTTTAAAATCCTTTTCTGGAAAGATTACAGGTAGAAAGCCATTTCTATAAGCATGTGACATCTGTAAGAAATGTAGATTCAATAAAAATCATATATTTTTAAAATAATTTTCTTCTCTGAGTGAGATAACATTTTAAACAATGTTAGTCTGGAAGTAGTTTTTAATGTATTGAATGGCATCATAACAACAAGAAAATAGAGTAAGATTTTACGCAGAATTAGATGTTTAAGTGACTCTGAATTTCAGAAATATAATTCTAGTTTCAAACATTTCCTTCTGTTTTTCTTGTTGACTGTGTCTGCAGTAATACCCTCCAAAAGACCCTACAGGGAAATCTTATCTAGCTTGGTAAGCCATTCTGACTCCAAGATGCTGCTTTGTACATAAGAAAATGACATAGGTGCTCTGAGTTATGCCAGCAGAGACCATTTTGAGGTTCAGTTGTATTATCCTGGACATGTTTAAATTTCTCAAAGCAAAAAAAAAAAAAAAACAAAAACAAAAAACAAACAAACAACAACAAAAACACACACACACACAAAAAAAAAAAACCCTAAAAAACAAAACAAAACAACAAAAAAAAAAACCAACAAACAAGAAAACAGAAATAGCACTGACCACTTAATGTTTCTTTTGCCTTCATAGAAAGAAAAGTTATTTTTCCTTCCAGAACAGACACTCAACATCATCACAAGGATTTTTAAGAAAATTTCAGTGTACAGTCATCTATAGAATGCAAGGATGAAGATGAATGTTCACATTCACAGTCACTTTATATGTTTATGTGTATATATATGTATATGTATAAACATATAAAAAAAAAAAAAAGCTTACTGAAGGTTTTAATACATATCAAACAGCTTCAAATACTATTTTTGATGTTGTTGTTATTTGTTTGTTTGTTTAAGGCTTTGTTTGTTATTTGAGGTTTGTTTCCACTTCCCCCGCCCCCAATCTGATGTGATGTTTATGACTGCTTGACTGCTTATGTTGAAATACAGTTAACGAATATCAGATACTTCACTGACATGAAGATTCCTGTGGAATAAATGACAGGAAATTAGTATACAGAAATGGTAGTGCAGAATTCTCATCTTACACTTACTAGCTTTTTTAGAAATAGGGCAAGGTATTTTTCCTTTCCTTCATTGTTCTGAATGACTTCACTACTTCCCTTAGAAATATATATTTATTATTATTATTATTATTATTATTATTATTATTATTATTATTATTATTATTTTATCAACTGTTATAAAGAGAATTCATTGATTTTTTTTTAATTCTTGATGCTGAGCTCATAGAATCTGATTGGTGAGTTGAGAAGTTGACAAGATCTTTAATTTCTATGAGAACATCAAATTCCAGTACACCTAATGCCTATTGCGTCTGGAGAAAAGCATGTGTATTAAAAATCATAATTATTTTCTTTTTTTCTGGTTTATTTTAGTTCTCCATTTTTATTTCATTTTATTTATTTTTTTTTCTCATCAGTCACTGAGAAGGCTAAATGAATACAACTGAAGTAATTCAAATAAATTGATTTCTTTTGAATTTGTATCTGTTAATATCTTTATTTGAAATGACTTAAGACAAATGGGTGCTTAGTATAGAAATATTAATGTAGTAGTAATGAAAGCAAAGCTCCCGTCTTTTAGTTCAGTGTGTTATAGATATAACTGCAGAATTGATTTCTTGTCTTGAGACAGCTGTGAATTTATGCACAGTATAAGTAGCATGAAACTGACTATAAGAAACAAAACACAAAATACATTGTATCCTGTCTCATGCATTGACTACTAGCTTTTACATCACTACTGAAAGACTTCCAGAATAATAACTTACATCTGATTTTATTTTTGCTTTTAAAAATATGATAGTGTGTCATGAGTTTGTCTAAATAATTCAGAACATTTGTCTTCTTAATTTCTACAGCATCCGTAGGCAAAGCTAGTTTGTGTAATATTGTGTAGTAAATTAAAATATCTTTTAGCATGTCTTTTTGCCCAGCTGTTTTGTCATTAGCTGAGTTAGATGTTCCTGGATTTAGTAAATGAAAAAAAAAAAAAAAAGTCTTTTAGTTTCCCTATGCAATTGATTGTGTACTAGCCTCCAAATTATGTAATTTCAAGCTGAAGAGATGTTCTGTTTATCATGGTTAGAAGATTTTTTTTTATCCCTGAGTCTTTTTTCCCCTCCTTCATTTTTTCTTTACAGTAGTATTAGAAACTTATTACATACTCAGGATGTGTGTCCATATTATTTGACATATACACAATGTACTTTCTGCTTTACTCTTCACTGATCTTTCTGACAATTCCTAAACTTGTCTTTTTTTTTTTTTTTTTTTTTTTTTTTTTTTTTTTTTTTTTTTTTCCCAGGATTGACTATTCATGATCCCTAATGACTTCAAAGTTGTTTTGTGTGTGTGTGTGTGTGTTGTTGTTGTTTGTTTTTTGTTTGTTTGTTTTCCCATATGTATTAATAACTTATTCAGGGTTTCCGGATTGTACTGCTGTTTCTTTGTAGTTTAATTCCAGCCAGTCCCTCCCATTATTATTTATCATTATGTCAGCCTACAAAGGGATTTGAAAATGAAAGTTAATTTCCAATTAACATACATATCAGCATAATACACATTTTGATATATATTAAATATTGCCTTGAAACCCCTTTGAAGGTTAAGGTTTCATTGCACTTTGCCCACAAACACACACAATAAAGTGACAATTATTCCCAAAGGCTAAACAATTTAGTCCTGGAAATGTTTACTTAATTGCAAAACTATTTGTAATTACTGCACAACTGATGAGGCTGATTTCATACGTAGCTGTTAATGATTTACTGTCCTAAGAAATAGAAAAAAAAAAAAAAAAAAAAAAAAAAAAAAAAAAAAAAAAAAAAAAAAGAGAATTAGATACAGTAGCTCTCTTTTGCAGGCATAGTACTGTTGCCAGATGAAGTTCTTTCTAACTATGAAAGTTACAGTGTCCATGCCCAAGCTGGAAAGTGAATTGAGACACTTGTATCCTGAATTGGACCTTAATTTTCATATAATTAAGGATTTATTTCTGTTAATCAAATGATTTATCTGTAAGCAATAGCTGTAAAGCAGATATTTCTATTTTATTCAAATCTATTTTACTTTATAGATCATTCAAATGTTTCATTTAACACTTAAGACCAGAACTGGACATTTAAACGATCTTATTTATAAAATGCCATGAGTCAGCAATAGTGCTTATTCTCAGAAAGTAATGATTCTCACAGAAATTCTGTTACAGATACTGGCAGAATTTTTAAATCCCTTGAAATTCTAATCAGTCTGTTTGAATCAGACAATTTTATCATGCCATTTATGTTAGGTAATAACTGAAATGTTTATGAGTTTTTTATCACTTCCCTAGTTGGACTGCTTGAGACTCAATCTCTGTCACTCTTTTGTCTCATGTGATTGTCTCAAGTTACCTCTTATCTGCTTTGTACTTTTCCATGACTTAAAAAACTAGGCTTATTGTAATTTTCACCCTCTCAGGATAATGTTAGATTATACACATTTATTAATGTGAAGATTATTAAAGATAAGGAAAAATTTCGAAGGAATAAATGTTATCTGATTCAGCCAGTGGAAGATGAGAAAAAATAAATAAATAAATAAATAAAAATAAAAATATATGCATAATCCACATAACAGAAAATAGCAATCGTGCAAAGGTTCCAAATTCTAGCTTCTTTTCCAAAGTTAAGTTTAGAATTCTATTCAAACACAATAACTGTACAATATTGAAGGAAGGAAGGAAGGAAGGAAGGAAGGAAGGAAGGAAGGAAGGAAGGAAGGAAGGAAGGAAGGAAGGAAGGAAGGAAGGAAGGAAGGAAGGAAGGAAGGAAGGAAGGAAGGAAGGAAGGAAGGAAGGAAGGAAGGAAGGAAGGAAGGAAGGAAGGAAGGAAAATTTGATAACCTGGGGCTGGTTAACTCAGACAGAACCATTTGGATAGGGTTTAGTTGCTCTAAAACTAGTTTGGTAAACAGAAGTTCAGATATCTCAGGATCATCACAATTTAGATATGCTATGTAGGTATATGAAAAGAAGATGGAAGATCAGTAGGACCATATGCAAACTATTCCATCTACCTTACTTGTCTAGAACCTTCTGTACAGGAGTCTGTGAACATAAGGTTAAATTAATCGTAAAGTATTTAATGGAAAAAAAAATAAAATAAAAAAAATTTGTGCCATATGCTGAGTAAGAAAGAATAAAAGTAGTTTTTCTCTACTTGCTATGAATAGATCTTAGTTCAATTATTTCTGTCTATTTAATGGGTACTTGGGAGCTGTTTAGAAGTACTTATCATCTAGCCTGTTTAGATGATCAATTCAATAGAGGTATTTCCTCTCACCTGCTAAAGAATGGTAGAGATTCTTTTGTTCTGTGTTGCATCATCTGGATCAATCTCAATACCTTAAAAAGTCTAAAATTGATAACTGCAATAAATTAATATGCATTCATGTAAAAAACTTTATAAATTCATTAAAAATTCAAACTATTTAGACACCTGCAGCGAAACAAGATTAATCACAACAGGTTCTTATGTTTACTTCCCTTAACTGAAATTCTATTAAAACTTCTGTATCAGACAGAAGAAAATATACCATGCATACTGAAAATAAGGCACTGAAAAATGTGTTCTAATACCTGTAGAATCATAGAATTACCCAGGTTGGAAAAGACCTTGAAGATCATCAAGTCCAACCGCAGCTTAACCAGTACCCCATCTCTAAAAAAAAACCTCTGCTAAATCATATCCCTGAGTACCACATCCAAACGGCTCTTGAACACATCCAGGGATGGCGATTCAACCACCTCCATGGGGAGCCTATTCCAGTACCTAACTACCCTTTCTGTAAAGAAGTTCTTCCTAATATCCAACCTAAATTTGCCCTGGCGCAACTTGAGGCCATTTCTCCTCGTCCTGTCACTTGTCACTAGTGAGAAGAGACCTGCCCCACTCTCACTGTAAGAACCTTTCAGGTACTGGAAGAGCGCGATAAGGTCTCCCCTCAGCCTCCTTTTCCCCAGACTAAACAGCCCCGGCTTCCTTAGCCTCTCCTCATAGGGCTGATTCTCCAAGCCCTTCATGAGCCTCGTTGCCCTTCTCTGGACCTGCTCCAGTACTTCCATATCTTTCTTGTGCTGAGGTGCCCAAAACTGGACACAGTATTCGAGGTGAGGCCTCACCAATGCCGAGTACAGGGGCAGGATGACTTCCTTAATCCTGCTCACCACACCATTCTTGATACACGCCAGGATGCTGTTGGCCTTCATGGGCACCAGGGCACACTGTTGGCTCATGTTCAGCCGTGCATCAATCAGTACCCCCAGGTCCATTTCCTCCACACAGTCCTCCAGTCACTCCGCCCCAAATTTGTGTAATTTGTGAACTGATCAGAATTATTTTTATATAGTATCTTTTATATAGTCTTTGTCTGAACTCTTAATATTTTTTTGTATACCATTTGCATTTTGTCTTGCTATTTAATAATCTATAAAGCAATATATTGATCTTATAGGAATATTCAAATCATTCTTACTGATTAATACAAACTTGAAATCAATGAATTACTTATGAATTAATTTTTTTTTATGCTTTTTCTTTAAAAAAGGCACTTGAAAATGATTTTCAATCAAACTGTAAAAAAGAGATCATTTTAATGACTTCTGTTGTAGTACAGATTCAGCTTGATTACTCAGATCCCCTTTTGAGTCATCATAAAGTCAATTAATATGTCGTTGAAAACCATGTAGACTTATTTTTTTGTTTCCTTATCTAGTAGTGTTTCCTTATCTAGTAGCCTCTTGAACACTGTCAGGGATGGTGACTACACCACCTCCCTGGGCAGGTCATTCCAGTGCCTGACCACTCTCTGAGAGAAAAAGTTCCTTCTTATGTCCAGTCTAAACCTCATCTGATACAACTTGTGGGCATTTGTGGATATCCACCACCTGTGTTTGACCCCTGTCATGGTAGAGAAATTTTCCCCAATATCTAGTCTGCACTCATGCAGCTTTCTGCAGTTTCTGCGTGTCTATCTTACCAGGGAGAGGAGATCACAACTTCTATCTCCATTCCCCCTCCTCATTCTGGAGCTTAACTCTTGATTTCCTTTCTTGGTCATTTTTTTCTCCAAAATAGACAAATCAAGTAACCTCAGACTTTCCTCACAGGACATTACTTCTACCCCTATAATCAGCTTTGTTTCTGTTGTTTGAACACAATCAAGTGTCTTAATATAATTTCACGGAGTCCAGAATGGCACATAATTCTCAAGACGAGGTCACATCAGTAATCAGTCTCATAAATATAGTGTGAGAATTACCTTTTTCAGCAAGCTGATATAGCTGTGTTTAATGTAACCAAAAATGTAACGACCTCTTGGATGCCAGAGTACATTGCTGACCTATGTTGCTCTTGACCAGTCCTTCAGAGGTTTTCTCCAGTCCCTCGTCTCCCAGTCTGAACTTGTGTCCAGCATAACTCCATCTCAGCTGCAGCACCCAGTATATACCTCTGCCGACTTTCCTGCCAATCTGATTTTGCAATGCTTCAATCTACATAGATCCTTCTGTAATACCTGTAATACCACACCAGAGTCAACAGCATCTACCAGTTCAATATCATTGGTCAATTTGCCAGGGATACAATCAAATCCTGCATCCAGATCATTGACAAAAATATTGAACAGCATCAGCCTAAGGACTGAACCCTTGACAACACTGTTTGATGACTTACCCCCAGACAGATGTATGCCCATTCACTAATAATACAGACATTTTGTCATACAAAATTCTGACAGAAATAGTGTACTGATTTATTGGGCTATTTATTTCTGTATCCCTCTGTATTGCTGAGAGTATTAAAGAAAACATTATATGTGCTCCCTTTGAACTCCACCCTCTTCACCCTTCCAGCTCTGTTTTGAGCCTCAAACTACCCGCTCAACCCCAGTGGCCCTCATTTTTTCCCCTTCCCCTTCATACCTAGTTTAAAGACCTTTCAGTAAGTCCCATCAGTTCCTCAACTAGGATCCTCTCATGCACTGTTGAGATGATAAGTATAGGCAGTATATTGCAACAGAAAGGTGTTATCACCCTTAAGATGAAACTGCTCATTGTTGTGACATTAGAAATATAAGGCCCAGGTGTATGAAGTGGGCTGTGCTAAACGAGCCAGTGGTGTAATGAAAAGGAACCCTGCAAGAGAAGATCTATTAAGACAAGTCCCCAGTATAAATGATATTTCTTCATCAATGTTGCACTTTTTTCTAAAGTAGAAATCAATTCTAAGAATAATGAAGAAATGAAACCTTCCTCCTCTCATTTGCAAGTACTCCTATAGACTGAGGTTATATTTTCTTTTGAGGTGAACTATCACAGCAATTGTGCATGAAATGAAAGACTAAAGACACATTTGTAACATTTCATGTTATAAATTTGGTGATTTTTATACACAGCTTATTGTTAGGAGTGAACATCTCAAAAAAATCAGGGCTTCACTGTGGAGCTGTTCAGAGCAGACAGTTTGCATCAGGCCCTCGTGTGCTTTTTGTATTCACAACCTTACTGCATGGATATTCTTGCAGGTCATTCATTTGCTGAGTCAGCTCTTACAGAAGCATTATTGTTCTTGGAGACTGACACAGGTTACAGGCTGTTCAGGATTTGTGAATTAGATGCAGTGATACAAAGGAATGATCAGAAGAACTTGAAAACTCATATTTTGTTGGTGTCATGTTCTTTTTTGTCTGCCTATGTCTATAGTACCTATATCCAGATTAGCCACAAGCTTCAAGGAGTTTTAACAAAGGTTCAAAGCAGGCAATTTATGCCTCATTATCTGACTTTGAAAGCACACTTATTTCTCTAGGGTACAAACATTTTTTTTAAGAATTATTTTTTGGGAAATCCAAAACAGATTTCCAAGAAATTGAATTAAACTGCATGAAACTGCTACCTCTCTCCTAGTTTTTTGTTTGTTTGTTTGTTTTCTTCTTTTTTTTTTTTCTTTTTCTTTTTTTGGGGAGGAGAGGGGGAGGGATGTGGTTTTTTGGGTGTGTTTTCTTCATAGCACAGAAACAAACTACCTTGCATTCATTTTCAGGGTCATTTTTACCTATCACATAAGATACAGTGAGCTGCACATTCCATATAGGCCTACAGATCAGTTCAAGAGATCACTACGCATTTTCAAGTACTCATTTCCATGCAGCAAGAGTGAGAGCAATTAAGATGAAAGAAGCTGACATTGTACTTTTTGTTCCTCTGCAGGATAAGTATTCTGCTGCATAGATAAGTGAACCACCACATATTTCTGTGAGATTGAAAATTACTGCAGAGAGGACAGATTTATGGGTTGTCCGCTGCTCCCCTCCTTATGGTTATGTATCAGTGAAAATCAGCATTCATGCTGTGTCCTCGAGTCTCTTTCTCAAAAGTATGTGTTTTACAATATTCTAACGAAGGAAGGCATATGAATATCCATGCTGTGTCTGACTTTAAAAAGACCCAGATGTGATTAATGGGTGATGCTAGACACTTTTAACCTTATGATGATACTCTCCCGAAGGTGGCAAAGTGCATTTTTCTGTAATGATTAAAGTCTGTGTGGTTCCAAATCCACCAGTATTTCCAAATCATAATGTTTCTGTTGCAGATGGATAGTTAGACAAATAAACTGGCAGCTGTACCAGTACAACATAAATGCCTGAATGAGAATGTACCAATTGAGATGTCTTCATCAAGTGACCAGACGGGTACAGTACAGATGGAACCCATCATTATCCACTGATGATGAATATCAGAGGTATCTTAATGTTCTAGCTGGAGAGAGTTGCAATTTTCTAAACATGGGTTTATTATTTAAATTTGATTAACCAACATTCTGAGCACATACTCAATATTTAAGTATAAACATTAAAACATGGAGCATGCTTATGCTTTTGAGAAAATACTGTTTTTTTTCAATTAAATGAAAGGAAAGTGAATTATGAATTACAGTAAATCAACTTAAAACTCCTGGAATGGTTAAGGAGAGCATCCACAGAGGAGGCTGATGTAATAAAGCTAGTCCGCTTTAAATCTAATTCTTCAGTGAAGAGATTAGTTTTGCTGGTGGTCCTCCATGATTCAAATACAATTTATTTGTTTAAAGATAAAGTGATAGAATGATAGGAATTTCTAGGATAGGATCTCTGGATATAATCTGACCAAGTCACTGGGTCAAGTTGTCTTGAATATTTCTAGATTCCATCCCTGGTCTGAGCAGCATATCATATTTAATTCTTCTCAAGCCTTTTTTTTTTTTTTTTTTTTTTTTTTTTTTTTTTTTTTTTTTTCCCCCTCAAATATAAATGGAATTTCTTCTGAAAACAAACAAACAAACAAACAAACAAACAAACAACCCCACATCAGCTGTCTCTTACTCATTCACATTGCAAACTTGTGAAAAGAATGACTCCAACTCCTCTATAACTACCACACAGGTAGTGGAAAGGTGTGATTAGATTCCTCCTGAGCCTTCTTTTCCTCAGTTTCCTTTAAATACACACACACAAACATATATATATACACATATGTACCCTTGATGGACACCCTTTTTTTTGACCACCTGTGATTTCCCATGATTCTGATGGTTTTTAAAGTTGACAGAGTGACATTGCTATAATGTATTTGAACTGTGTCATATGTATCCCATCACATCCCATAGACCTACACATTCCATTAGTACAGATGCTCCTCAGCTCAATCCTCCTCTACCATCATGGATTCATCATTTGCTTCATCATCATTTCCTGGAACAGAGAGTAGGCAGCTGACCTTACCTTTAAAAGTCAAGGAAAATAAGCGCTTAACTGCTCAGCAGGACTGACTTATTTCTACACCTGCTCCTTCCCTCTGCTCCCTGTGCCTTGAGGAATGTACCTCTGAAAATCTCACAACACTTCTGGGCCCCTAAGCTTTTCAAGACAGGCTCTTAAGGAAGTCTTGACAGTTCCCTGAGCAAATCATTTCCAGGAATTAAAATCTGCACATGATGTTGTTTATTTTGCTACTTGTCTTCTTTGTGCTCCCTAGAAACTTAAACTCTATAAGTTTTTTTGGTCATGACAGCCAAGGCTGCCAATGACTATCTAAATGAGTCATTATTATTTTTATGCAGTAAAGATAAGGAGACAGTTTCTATCAATGTAATTTTTTTGTGGGGAATATATTTTAGTACTCTGATATTTACTAGTGTCATGTTAAGAAATTTGTGAATCATGCAGAAACCAGTTTAACATCTATGGTAGAAATGCCTATGTATTTTTTATTTTATTTTATTTTATTTTATTTTATTTTATTTTATTTTATTTTATTTTATTTTATTTTATCTTATTTTATTTTATCTTATTTTATTTTTTTCTTCAAATTTATATTTTGAATGACCTTTTTGAATGGAATCTATGAAGACATTAGTAGAAAGTATGTGTTAACATATCTATATGTTTGGTTTGTCTAACTGAAATTTAATGTGTTTTTATTTGTTTTGGCTTTTATGTTGTTTTTGTTGTTGGTGATGTACTGTTCATTTCATACAAGCAGCATATGCAAATCACAAGGACTTATTGATCCTTCTGAATGCAGTTCTCTCAGGAACTTAGGATAAAGGAATATTGCAATAATTAATGTATTTGTTTTCTTCTTTTTCTCAATCTACTTAAACTTTAATGTTTTTATGTTTAGAACAAAGAATATTCAAGGGTCAAGGTATTTTCAAAATTGTGTGAATAAAGAAGAAATAAATATAATAAATAAATAAATAAATAAATAAATAAATAATGCAGAACTTTTTCACAACAAAAACAATGAAGGGTTTTTCAAAACAGTATTTTCTTGTTGCTGTGAATACGTATAAAACAGTAAAACTGGAGTAATACAGTGCAGGCTTGAAATCCAGCTCATTATGGGGCAAGAGATTACAAGTGATATTCATTTAATTTCACCAGCCATTTGAAGGTGAAGCATGTAGTTCAGGTTAGATGTCTATACTTCATAGAAAGAGAGAAGGAGTGAGACCTCCAGGGAGTTATTAGTTCATTTGTTATCCATTAGAAGCATGATAAAGGCATCTTTGGAGATCCTCCTCTCTCTCATGTCTGTGGAGGAAGTTTAGATGAATTGTGAAGATATCTAAATTTTCGATATTTAAGTTGAAGTGAAATGAATTTTATTCTCTCTATTAGCCCCTTGTGAAGATATTAATTAGATGAGGGCATCACAGAAGCTATTTACTAGTAGATGTGTGCAATATGGAGTGTCACACTAATGTAGCCCCAACAGACAGCAAGATGACAATGCTCAGTGAGTGTAACAAGTTTTGTTGGTGGATTGCTTTTGTTCCTGAAAAATGCTTTGACTGTTTTCTTTAATGAAACAGTGTTCAACGTTCAATATTTTTAACCTTAGACTATGAGATTAGTAATGAGTACACACTCCTCAACTTCTTTCCAAATGCATTCCAGATTAGAAATCCTTTTCTATAGTTATGATGTCATTCAAATAGCTATATCACATTTCCCATTTTGATTGCTGTAAAAGCTCACTTGACCTTGGAATTTGCATAGTTTCTGTGAACTACAGAAAGAAAAAATAAATAAAAAAGTATTTATTGCAACCATCATCCGTATACATTTTCCTTTTTACAGTTTCCATATTTTCAGCTACTATGTTAGCTTTCATTCCTTTTCTTATATATAACTGTTTGATTTTACAGTTCAGAGTCTTCACTATTTAATCTCTTTTTATTCCATCTTACTATTTCAGGTTGGATATCAGTAAAAGATTCTTCACCAAGAGGGGGATCAGGCACTGGAACAGGTTGCCCAGAGAAATGGTCACAGTACCAAACTTGATGGAGTTCCAGAAGCATCTGGACAACACACTCAGACATGTGGTCTTATTTTTGTGTGGTCTTATGTGCAGCCAGGAGTTGAACTCAACAGTTCTAATGAGTCCCTTCCAACCTGAGATATCCTAGGATTCTATGAATCTATGAACTCCCAACCCTTGTCATCTTCTAATTTTTCAAACTGTTGCATTTAAGGTATTCTTCCTATTGTATACTGACTTTTATAGAAATAAATTAATAGTATGATGGAAGAGAGTAAATTCTAAATGTTTCTAATGTTCAAATTTCAAGTTTATGCTTGTAAAAATGAACTCAACAAATGGAAATGAAAAAGTCAAATTATTATTCATTAATATGAGCGATCTCAAACAGCCATACCTCCTAATCAAAAATGAAGACTCTATTCACATTTGATTTCACTTTGTAAAACATTAAGTCCTCTTACTTAGCTTTTGGTCAATAAAGACTAATTGACACTGAAATCAGAAACTCTTAATCTATGTTCAAATATTTGTGGCACCTTCCTGTTGCCCGTCAATGAATTAGCTTAGATTTCAAAATCTCAGGTAGCAGTAATTCAGCTGGATTTGGCGGATTCCATTTGATGCATCACTTTTAGCAGAACCACAGTACTGTACATTAAGTATATTCCAAAATGTTCGGAATAGAATGGGTAATTTTTCAAGACAAATAAAATTCAGTAACAAGTAGAAAAGGGATTTCATCATCTCTCTTGCAGTACAAGCCTGTAAAATCCACTTTTTATAACGTCTGCTGGATTACTGAAATTTCTTCTCTACAGATCTGCTGTAATGATAAAAGCCAATAATATTTGAAGAGGCATTAACTTTCAGAGACTTATTTTTTACTGTGTTATGTAAGCAGCCCTTACTACATGCACCTTCAGCGACTCACACACAAAATACAAGTGGGTCTCATGTAAAGTCATATTCTTATCTTGATTCACTGACATTTTGAGACTTGATATGCAGTGTGGATGGTTGGCATTCAGATGATCCTGTCCCAAAGTATCATAGGTTTCCTAGAAAACAATAATAATGGAGATAATTGCTCATAAACCATACTCTCCAGATTAATGTTAGTGACAAATACAATATCCTTGACAAGCTGCTTTCCTCCTAAATTGTCATAGACTAGCTATAAGTGTATTATTTTGTAACTATACTATTTTATAAGTATACTATCATGTTAAAGGAATTTTAAGTGATTCCTCAGCTTGTTCTGTAGTGATAGTTCTGTAAAAGTAGTGTCAGGCACCATTCACTGATATGCTGAACATGCTAGCAGTTCTGATATTGTAAGAGCCAACTCACTACCCATTAATTCTCATTCAGCACTTGAAAACAGTATGATAATTCTATAAAGAGTAACTGAGTTGTTCATGCTGGGCAGCATTCCCAAAAAACCAGTACACTCCTGGCTGCTACTATCATTACTGGTTGGGACATATCAGTTTGATAATAAAGGTGTAGGCAGCATAGAGTCATTAACAGCATGCTCTTTTCCAGCTGCACACGGGACCCATCAACTTTGAGCTAGCTTTAGCAGCAGTGAACCATTCATTCCATAATGCCAAAGGCTAAATAAAAATTTAGCATTCTTAAATGAGAGATTGTACAGATTGTATATGTATAAATGATATGGCCTTTTCAGTACATTTTTGATTCCACTATGAAAACATTGTGAAAAATGCTGGGCGTTATTCTGTTATAAAGTACACTATTCTGTCTAAAGTTAGCTAGTAATGAAAAGATCTGTACTTTTCACCAAATCTTTTCTACAGAGTTTTGATATATATAATATAAATAATAAATATTTTAATAAATAAATAACAAACAGTATCATCATAGTATCATAGTATCGTGCGAGTTGGAAGGGACCTTAGAGATCATCAAGTCCAACTCCCGGGATTTGAGCCCCTCTGTGTAGCAGAGCAGCGCTTCTACCACTTGCGCCACAGAGGGGATTCGAACCCTGGGCCTCCGGTGCTGCAAGCAACACTTTATACCACTGCGCCACTGGGGGCACGGTCCCCCATAGAAAGAGTTAAACGAACAAGCTTGCTATTCCAAATCTGCTTTGTTTCTAACTCTATAAAATTCAACAAATGTTTAGAAGTCAGTATTCACGTTTCTTCAGATACTTTTTTACCACACAAAAGATATTTGAAATAAGAAAAAGGATGATTAAGTATTGTTCAAGCAACAAAGTGTTCTGCTTTGGCAAAAGGGTTTTCAGCTTCTTCTAGCCTGTATTTATTTATTTATTTTTGTTTCCATGGCAGAATTATTCTATTTTAAAACTTGTTTGCATCACTGATCAGCCGACAGGAAGTTTTTTACATGTGGCTGATGCTGAAAAGGATTTATCATACATACCAGCATCATTGCTGTCAGAGCTGTCTTCTTACCCTGTTCTTCCAAGTGCACAGATGTCTTAAAATTCATACACATTACAGCTTACAACAAAAATGTCCTGCTTTTCATGGCAGGATATTATATGGCTAGCTTTTTTGCTGTTGTTGATTTATTCTATTAAGAGCAGCATAATTCACTTCTTATTTAAAACAACAGATTATTCCACTCCAGTTCCACTTCTGTGATTTAACTGTCATACTTACACAGCAAATGGCTGTTATTTAAGATTTTTTGTGTGTGTGATTTCACAGTAGGAAACGTTTCCTGGGCTATCAGTTTTGCATGTCACTATTTCATATGATTTCAAAATTAAAAGTGCACAAACTGTTGTTGTTTTTACACACACACACACACACACACACCTTTTCAATAACAGAAGTGTGGCAACAAATTTATTTCATTTAACCATTCTGGACAGTCATTAAAAGATCTTTCTATAATGCACATAGTTATGTGAAGTAACTCAATATTTTATTGCATGAACAGAACTGATTAGATTAGCAAATTATTTCTTAACATTAAAAAATAAAGATCAGACTCAGATTTTGCTTACCAGAAAACAAAAAAAAGAAAATCAAATTGTATAAAAAGATGCCATTCCACTGAGAGAAGTCAGAAAACTCTTTGTTTTTAAATAATGCAAAACTCAGATTCCTAAATTCAAGACAATATCTAGAGTCAAATATGTTAAATATATATGTGTATATATATGTGTATATATATATATATGTGTATATACGTATATATATACAAGTGAGATTTTACTGAAAGAGTCGTGGTGTTGTTCGAATGCTGCATATTTGGTTGGGGAAGAGGGGATTAAGTCTTAAAGCACCAAAAACAAAATTTGACATAGCTTTTGTGGGTTAACTCCAAGGTACACAGACACAAATGTTTTATCCAGGCTATCTATTTAAAATGAGTCTCTGTGTTGTGAGATGTAAAAACATAGATTTTATCTACAGAAGTCCTGAACAACCATAATTATAGACTCAATCAATTGCTTCAGAATATTTTACCATATTGTTAATGTGAGCTGAATTGTGATTATTTTCTTTGTATTTCATTAATGAAAATGGCCATTTCTTTGTAGTACTGAAATGAAAGAGTGAGATAAATAGGAGCACGTGCAGAATGCTATGTTCTGTGAAGAACTCTAACTTAAGAATTTCCTAAGGAGCTATAATCCTTTTGCATAAATAAAATTTCTTTCTACTATTTTCTAATCTTAGTACACAATTTGAACATTTGACTCTTTCTGGTTATGAGAGATGGTCTCCAAAATATCAGTCACCGGTACTGAGAACATGAGCATCTCATTACATGCCACTTATTTTACCTTTTTACAAATGTGTACTTCATTTCAGAAAGCAGTACCTGCTTTTCATTTCTTCAGACTTGAAATCCAATGCTGTGTGAACAGCTATTCTGAAATAGAGAATAATGAATGAGCCAGTGAACAAAAGAGGCTTCAATTAACTAGTCAACTCTGTAAAGGAGAACAGATACTGTAATACACCTCCTGTTATACCTTGGTTTCTTGTATCTACATGGTATTACAGAAAGTCATCAATGATATAACATAGTCTTAAGTAGACTACTCTGCATTTTAAATACCTGATTGCATCCCAGGAAATGTGGCTTTATAGGAAATTGCTCAGTAACATTTCAGATACAGCTAAGGATCTCCTGGAGGGCTAAAACACCTCCTAATTTTCCCTGAGCCCTAGCTTATGACAGTGTGGTTAAATACATTAGATACTGTATTAGCTGAAAAACCTGTCCTGCCCTTGTACTATTGTTTTGCTCCTCCTCTCTTGACAAGTTTTCAGGTTTCAGTTGTAAAGTCTCCAAATAAAGAATGCTAGTCATAGAAATAACAGTTCTTCAGAGATATTCTAGTGCTAGGTTAGTTCACATTAATTGCTGGTGGACTGTATTCAGTCCAGAAGAAGAAAAGGCCTTTTTTGGTTTTCATTTTTAAGAGGACAAAGAACTGTAAATAGATGGATCAGCATTTTGGAAGACAACATGAATGGACAAAAGGACTGGAAGATGTACCACCAGGTTATCTATTCCCAGTAAAAGAATGAAGGTAGCATTTCTGGAACAGTTTATAGATGTTTTAGATAGCAAATTCACTTTTTTAAAGTGGCACTGCTTATTTCTGTTGTTGAATAGCAAATTTTAATAAGTAAGAAAAAGTAATCACAAAGTAATTCTTTCTTGAGGAGGACAGTAGGTTTATAGATGGAAAAGAAGAATTCTAAGTGCCTACAAAGTGAAAAGAGAGATCAGTTGTGCAATGTGTAGACTTACTGAGTTTTCTTATCACTCATTGAACATATGAAGATCATATGAAATTTCTAAACATGAGAGGATTGTAACAAGACACAAAAGAAGAATTAGTAAAAAAGAACAATTTATTCAAAATAGAGGAGATATTCAATTTTAAACTTTTCCATTATCCTTTCAACTTGTCCTATCTTCCACAGCAGATGGAAGTATGCACAAAGCACATAAAAATATTCACATATACATTTTAGAATTTGATATTAATGAATCATAATTGTGCTGCAGTAATCTACTTTAGGACATGACTGACACTTCAAAGTTACGTTCTGATTAGTTATTTGGGCATTTGGATTATATTATGGCTATTCATCAACTTTCAGCAGTGAATCTTTGGAGCACAAATACTAACAACTCTGAAAATCCTGTGGCTATGATGAATAAAATAAATGGATGCAGTGAGTAATAATTACTTCCTCTGTTTGGGTTATTCCCATCTCAGTATTTAGTTGGAGATAATTCTTGACTTCTGTTTCCATATTTCACTTTGTTCCTCTCTACCCTGAGTCCTCACATTTTCAGTGACCTCTGCCTGGTGAAAACTAAGTTCTCTACAAATCATAACAGTCTGTGATTGTAAAAAGAGGGCTTTTGTTTGTTTGTTTTGTTTTTCATTTGTTTGTTTGTTTTTTCCCCTCATGTAGGCCAAAAATCACAGAAATAGATAACCAAGAATGCTTGAAATTTTCTGATCCAACCATCTGAAAAAACAAACAAACAAACAAAAAGCAGGGCCACCGACAGGTGAATGCTTGGACCATAGCATCTTTTCAATATCACTGGTTATGGACAATGCACAAACTCTGTAGTCAACCCGTGTCACTTCTCACTTGCCATAGTCACCCAAGATCTGTGAACTAAGGTTTTTGTTACTATTATTTTCTAAAATAATAAGTCTTTCTTACAATTAATCAGGATTCAAATTTTTATTATGCCATGTACTTTATTTCTCTCCTAGTTTAGTTACTGAACTGGTAGTATAATAACTGATCATATTGCTATCATGTGAAACTCTGATGTGCTGCATAACATTCACCATGTTACAAGGGTGATGCAGTTCCCATGGGCACTATTATTATCAAAAGGATTATATGCACTATGCAAAAAAATCCTATATATATCAAGAATAATGCAAAGACTGTTTTCTAAGCTCTGTATACAAGGCTGGTATAGTTTATTGTACTTCAAGGAGTACTTAGGAACTACTAATGTTATGGGATAAGTAGGAACATGAGGATAAAATTCCTTTTGCAATTGAAGAATTGTGGATTTTAATTCTGCATATTTGCAAATAACAATATAAACTTTATTTATCCTCAGACCGGATGAGATAGGCACAGATAAGTAACTGAAAATAAAAGGAAAATTATTGCAGAAATAAACACAGTTGGCTAACAAAAAACAATGCTTGCCAGAGAAAATATATACCAGCATGTGCTGATGAGAGGAGTAATTTTATTTTATTTTATTTTATTTTATTTTATTTTATTTTATTTTATTTTATTTTATTTTATTTTATTTTATTTTATTTTATTTTATTTTTAAATTATCAAAGTTAGTACCAAATAGAAGTCATTTACTTTTCCTTCTTCTTTCTAAAAGATGGGAATAGAGATGGGTGGGAACCACTGTGAGGAAAATGGGAAGTTTCTCTGAACCCCAGTCTTCTAGATGTAAGACTGTCAATACAACCAACTGAAAATGATTTACAGTTTCCCTGAGCTGTATTGATAGTCTAAGTTCCAGTGACTTAGAATTGGATACAGCAAAATAAGCAGTATGTGGTGTCTAAATTTTATGTTGAACCATTCTATGGATTTGCTTCACAAAAACTTTGTTGCTTAAACTTTCAGGATTAATTTAATGCATCTTTAGATTTTTACAACACAGTGTACATACTTCTGACATCCGTTTATAATCAGTAGAGTGCAAAAAGCATGCAAAAAAAAAAAAAAATAATAATTGCATCTTACTGTAGCAGCCTAAATCAGGTCAGAGAGTTGGTCTCTATAAAGGTATGCTTCTCTGGAGAATAACCAGCAGCGGGAGTAATTATAGATATCTTCATTGCTATTAACAAACTGTATGAAGTGGATGCTACACTAAAAGTCTTGCTAAATAAAACTTTTAGTTTGTTATAACATCACACCTATATTGTACAGGTAAATAAATTAGATGTCTTGTAAGTAAAATGAGAGAGGAAAATAATAATAATAATAAAAAGTGTTGTACAACAAAATTGCTCAACCCTAGCTGATGAATTCCCAGCAATGGCAGTCCCCACATCAACCCCTTGATTGCATTGGTGAGAACAAAGTCGGGTAGCACGGAATATTTCTTTGGTCAGTTTGGATCAGTTGTCCTGCTTGCACCCTCCTCCAGCTTCTTGTGGGCCTTCTCTGTAGCAAGGTAGTAAGAGAAGTCAGAAACATCCTCACATTAGCATAAGCACTGTCCAGCAACAACTAAAACATCAGAGTGTTATCAGTGTTATTTGCATCCTAAGTCCAAAACACAGCACCATAACAGCTATTATAAAGAAAATGAATTTGGACTCAGCTGAAACCAAGACAACACTGAAAATTTCTTTCTTTCTTTCCTCTTTTTGTCTTTCTTTTGTTAAACTGCAAGCAAGTAAATATTAATCTCAAACCCAGCTTAAGCATGTATCTAAGAATTTAACCCATAGCAGCTGCAAGAAGACAGTAGAAGCCAGAATCAATAAATCATGCAACATTCTGCTTGCGCTTCTTTTCCACTGCTGGAAGTGACAGTTCTGCATCATTCAGCTGGGTGGGAGAGACAGCTGATTTGGTTTGATGAATAAAAGAGCTTTGTTCAGATCAGGAAATCTGGTATGATAACTACTGTAAGATAAGGTTATTTTCTTAAAAAAAAAATAAATAAATAAAAAAAAAATTAAAGCAAATCTGTTTTGCATAAATTGAACTTATGCAAAGTTATCTTAATTTAGATGTCTTTTTTTTTTCAGAAGAAAGAAAAATAAAGAGAACCTTGCTTCATTTGAAAGTATTAATTGCAATCTCTAAGATACATTAAGCTGAAGTGTAGTTATACTTCACAGCTTAGGTAGTATTTCATATACAAAAATAAAGAAATGCAAGTCAAATTTTTAGAACTCAGTAATTCTTTCCACCTGTGCCTTGGAAAGATTTAAAAGATCTTCTCTTGCAGTAAATAGAACAGTTTCTAAACATGAGATAAAACCTTACAAACTAGGAATGGATTTGCTCACAATACATTATGCATTGTCTTGAAAACATTTTTTCCTTCACAGATCCTCCACAGTGTTAAGGGACATAGAGAATTTTATGTAGTTTAGAATGACCTCTGGTAGTGGTTTTACATCATCAGTGAAAGTTAGATTAGTTCTTCAGCCAACACACAGCATTTCAGTAGAAATCCATTTAATTTAGTAAGATAAAGTGTTTGCAATACTTGAGGTTGTGCATTTGACTCACCAACAACTGTGTGTACTTTATATTCATATTTTGATTTGCAAGTAGTGTTGCTTCTGCCAGAACCTTTCTATGTGAAATAAAAAATATTAAGATTTTGGATCTTCAGAAAATTGCTAGCCTACAGATTCCTGTAACATATGTGAAATACGATATTACATTGTGGATAGTGGATAAACAAATATCAAACTTACAGAAAAAGTAATTGTTAAACTGCAGAATTTGGAAGATACATAAAAATGTTTGATTTTCCAGTCAAAAGAAGAGCCAAGTACTTACATAAGGTTACATAAAATGAGAAAAAATGTCAAGGATTTAACAAAAGAAGGCATAAATCTGCTGTCTTAAATCTCTATTTAAAAATTAAATTGTTTCACTTTGATACAAATAAACAAACAACAACAAAAACAACAAAAAAAAACTGTTGTTCTCTTTTCTGTTACACTATTAAATAAGCCACGTGACTAATGCATCTGGTATCAGCAACTCCCATTATCAATACAAGCTAGAGGATGTAAGAATGGAGAACAGCCCTGCCAAAAAGAACTTGGGGGTAGTGGTTGATGGGAAGATGGACATGAACCAGTAATATACCCTCGCATCCCAGGAAGCCAACCATAGCCTGGGCTGCATCAAAAGAAGCATGGCCAGCAGGTCGAGGAAAGTGATCCCACCCCCCTACTCTGCATTGATGAGACCTCAGTTGGAGTACTGAATCCAGATATGGAGTTCCTAGCAGAGCAGAGACATGGAATTGTTGGAGTGCATTCAGAGGAGGGCCAAAATATTATCCAAGGGATGGAACACCTCTCTCATGAAGACAGGCTAAGTGTCGTAGGTATGTTCAGCCTGGAGAAGAGGAGGCTTCATGGTAACCTGATAGGAACCTTTCAGCATCCTCTTGGGCGCTATAAGAAAGAAGGGACTAGCCTCCTTAGCAAAATATGTTGTGACAGGGCAAGGAGAAATGTTTTCCAACTAAAAGAAGGGAGATTTAGATTGAATATTAGGAAAGTTTTTTGCAATAAGTGCACCAAAAAACTACATTGGGTAAAGAAATTTAATGGATGTTCTATCTCTGGAGACATTCAAAGTAAATTAGTTTGTTACTCCTCAGATCGTTGCCACTGTTTTTTGTTTGTTTGTTTGTTTTGTTTTGTTTTGTTTCGTTTTAAATTATTTTGGGGTCCCTTGTTTCCCTTCTTCAGAAGCACAGATTTTGTGAAATCCCTCTGCTGAACCAGCCCGTAAAACGTTGATACCTATCTATCTGATTTAATGGTGTGGACAATGGACTAGGAAAGGCTGCCTGGGAAGGCTGTGGAATTGCCACACTGAAAATGCCTAAGCCACACAAGCTCTGAGCAACATGATCTAACTTTGGAGTTAGCCCTCTTTGAGCATTAAGTTGGATCAGATGACCTTGTGGAGCTCCTTTCAGTCAAAATTGTCCTATGATACTGTGATTCAAAGATTGTGCTGAAGAATTTGAAAATAAATAAATAATAAAAAAAAAAAAAATTAAAAGACTGTTTAAGTGCATAGTGAATATAAAAGTTGAATGAGTATCATACTTCTGTTCTGTAAGAAATTCTGCATATTCTATGCAATTCCACTGCCTTATAAGATAAAAACCTAAAGCAAAGAATAAAACAAAAATGCAGGAGATCACTTCCTGATATTTCTTAGAAACAAAATTCTGGAAACAGCGGGGAGGGGGGAAGAAAAAAGAAAAAAGAAAAAGTACATAAACCTTTTTCACAAAACCTTTTTCATAATAGCATCTTAAGTATATAGATACCATTTATATTTTGCAAAATTCGCCCCACCAGAAAAGGGAAATGGGGAACCCCAAAATAATTTTAAAAAGCGGCAATGATCTGAGAAGAAGCAAACTAATTTACTAAATATGGTATCAGAATGCAAGACAACACACTATAATACAATATAATTAGAACTGAAGCTAATAAATCAAATATAATGAGAGTGAGACTGTCCAAAAAGCTGAAGGCCTTACACTTATACTGAAGCGATGTGCACAGTCGGGATGGGCAGCAGCGAGCAGAGGTGAAGGAGAAGAGCAAAGAAGAGCAAAGCCTCCTGGGGGATGTAATTCTTCCTCTCTTTTGGACAGGTACCCAGAACTGGACCAGTAACCAAAAAACATAAAACCATGACACTTCAAAAAATCCTTTCCAACTCAAACAAGTCTATGATTCTATGATAAATCAAAGGAAAGAACATAAAGCTGAAAATCTTGTTTCTAATTGTGTTTCACAATCCTTAGAAATTAGAAATCCCTGATTTAAGATATTACAAGGCTTTTATTCCTCTTAAGGAGTATTTTGGAAGAGTTGCACTTCATTAAAAATTTTCAGTGAATTGTTATTTATTTCTCCTGCATTGACTTCTAATAATGTAGAATTGTATACCCAGTATAAATTTGCCACAGTATTTAAAAAAAAAAAAAAAAATGCAATTGCTTGAAAAACACTTCTGTAGATACATGATCTGCTTTTACTAAGCACGCACAGCTGTATGTAACTACTAGACCATGAGAAATGTGAAACACTCACTTTTTTGACAATGGTACTTATCACTGAATGTTACATAATTTAGTGCCAAAGTTGTTAAATTTATAGCCAAGACAAATATACCCAGAGGTATATTTGGTATATATGTAAGACATAATCAAGCAGTTCAACTTTATATAGGTTCAAATACCTTGGTCTGCATTATGTAGAAGATTAATAATATGATAGTCTTCTTTTGTTCTTGTTTGTTTTTCTTTTTTTTCTGTGATTGTAGTTGAAATGTTTCAAAATAATAATTCAAAGGTCAGTAGATATTCTCTTTCTCATACTGAATTTTTAATGATATAATATTTCAGAATAGAAGCCATCAAAAGTCATCAGGAGACAGACAGGTGGGACCCTATTTTATTTATTTGTTTGTTTATTTATTAAGGAGAAGAAAACATGAAGTTATGGTGCTTTTAAGGCTTTGTTAAAAAACAAAAAAGTAAGAAAATATCTAGATGAATGAATACTTTTAAGTGTTCCATTCAGGGTAGAAAAACACAATCTTAGGGGAAAAAAGAAGCACATTGGCAGTCACAATGTGTTCTGAGTTCTGAATTGTGTAGAAATTGATCTTTCTCTGCAACATTACTAAAAGCAGAGGAAAAAATAAAGAGGAAAAAAAAATTCAAGTGTTAGCAGCTGCAGAAAACATGTATTATTGCAAAGAGTATCAGGCAAGTAAAATTTCAGTCTCTCGGAGTATCATGAACTCAATATGCTTTATGTAATAATATGCTGAAATGATAAAATGGGTGCTAAACTCCAAAACCTGAAAGACACGTATATTAACTTTTATATATAATATGAAGCCTTTATTTATTCTGAATCTTTATCCAAATTGAACTAAAGAGCAGAATAATATAAATAACATGCTGACCTTTTATTCACTGACCTGAATAATATAAATAACAGTGACCTGAGTCACTGAAGACTTGGTGACTGAAATCTAGGGAATGATTGGAGTGTTTTTATTGAATAAAACTGTTGTGTTTTCTATACATGAGGTTTAGACATGACCTTGCACTTTACATGCAGTATCCCTGTCAGTGATTGCTTCTTTTAGTGCTAGGCTGTGATACTGGTTTTGAACCAGTCGCAAGATCAAATCCAGTGTTATTGTCAATGGATCCATGTTTGGATGGACATCAACAATGAGTGGCGCCCCCCAGGGATCAGTGTTTGAACTGATAATCTTTAATATTTTCATTAATGACATTGACAGTGGGGTCGAGTCTATTCCCAGCAAGTTTGCTGGTGACACCAAGCTGTGCCCAATGGACAGGATGCCATCCAGAGAGACTTAGACAAGCTTGAGAAGTGGGCCCAGTTAACCTCATGAGGTTCAACAAATTCAAGTGCAAGGTCTTGCACATGGGTCAAGGCAACCCTCACTGCTGATACAAGCTGGGGGATAAAAGGACTGAGTGCATCCCTGCTGAAAAAGACCTGGGGATACTGAGGGATGGGAAGCTGGATGTGAGCCAGTGCTGCATCAAAAGAAGTGTGGTCAGCAGGTCATGGGAGGTCATCTTCATAGAATCATAGAATCATGAGGTTGGAAAGGACCTACAAGATCATCTAGTCCAACTGTCCTCCCATTACCATTGCTACCACAAACCACTAAACCATATCTCGTAGCTCCTCATCCAGATGCCTTTTGAACATTGCCAGGGACGGTGACTCCACCACCTCCCTAGGCAGGCCATTCCAGTGCCTGACCACTCTCTGAGAGAAAAATATTTTCCTTATGTCTAATCTAAACCTCTTCTGGTACAAATCGTGGTCATTTTCTTGGGTCCTGTTTGTTGCTTGGGGAAGAGGCCAAGCCTCTCCTCATCACAGCCTCCCTTCAGGAAGCTGTAGAGTGCAATGAGGTCTCCCCTAAGCCTCCTCATCTCCAGGCTAAACAATCCCAGCTCCCTGAGGCGTTCCTTATAAGGTTTGTTCTCCAGACCCCTCATTAGTTTTGTTACCCTTCTCTGGATGCATCCCATGACATCAACATCTTTCTGGTAGTGAGAAGCCCAAAACCGAACACATCTTGCCCCTCTACTCTGTGCTGGAGAGTCCCCTCCTATGAAGGAAGTTTGAGAGAGCTGGGGCTGTTCAGCTCAGATAAGAGAAGGCTGTGAGGTGACCTGATAGAAGCCTTTCTAAAAGGGAGCAACAGGAAAGAAGGGGACAGACTTTTTAGCAGGGTTTGTGGATAGAACAAACACCTTAGCATAATAAACTTTAGATTTTTAAATCAATTTTGTGTAGCTGAATATATATATAGTTTTATATAGATATGTGTATATATCTGTTTTCCTTTTGTTTTCTTTTGCTGTCTGGTATTCTTTTGATGATTCTCATGTCCAGAATGCCTACTATCTTCCAGGCTTATAATCAGACCACCATTTACCTTTCATTTTCATTTAAACTTGAGTAAGGTAACTAGTAAGAATTTCCTTCTCTATTTACAGTTAATTAATTGACTCATCTGAAAAGTCTTTGATTTATAAAGAAATATTTTGATTACGCTGTTCCTTAAACCTACTGGGGGGCAGAGGAGAGAGGAAGAGGGAATCATAGTATTACGCCTCTTCATCCAAAGTTATTCTATTTAGATATTTTCTAGTATTTCATCCTTAGAAGTTACTTGTGTGCAGTGGCATTTAGAAGATTCTCAGGTTGGATAGTAATGTAAATAGATATACTTAGCTTTTTTGTGGACAGAAAGGAAGAAGATACAAGTCTGCTAGGGCTGGAAAGTTCTTAACAATTGTAACTCCCAGCTCTCTGCCTGCAGGAGACTGAGCAATGGAAATAAGCAAGACTGGAGAAGATATGTGAATTATCTCAGGAAACTGAAATTTTAAACATTCTTCCTCAAAGTGAGCAGTCTGTTAAAAAAGTTATCAGTAAATAATTAATGTTAAACTTTAAGAAGAGAATGATAAAAGAGTTATCTACAAAACAAACTGAACTACTGCTCTGAGTGGAGAATTGAGGTAAGTAATAGAACTTCCAAACAAGAAGGGTGGAATCAGGGTACTTTACTATAGGGCAACATGACAGTGATTTTGAAGACAGAAAGAGAATTTTAAATAAATAAATAAATAAATAAAAAAGTATTACTGAGTTGGAATTACATTGCAAGGGGAAGGGTTGTAACTAAAATCATTTTTATAGTGTTAACAACAGACTGATTTCTAGTTTAGGAAGGTACTTCAAGCCAAATACTTCAAATATTGCAGGATCAACAGTTTATTTGACCAGAACAAATGCATTTTGATAGAAAACAGAATCTGTCAAAGTTGCTATATTCTGTACTGCCTCTGCTGAAGTTCTAAGAGGATGAACATGCTGTAGTCAATTTAAAGGCAGTTACCTTTGCCCAAAGGTAGAGTGGTGATTTAATGTGCTGGTCATGTCAGTGTAGGCTTTGTAGCAACATAAACATACTTCTGACTTATGCAGTTTGAATGGATTCAGGATATTGGTAACCTCTAGTGCAATTTTTGTTATGGTTGCCATTTTTCCTTCTTCTTTTTCTTCTTTTTATGTCATGTGGACACCTTATCTAACAAATATTTCAAATATATTTTCTTTGTTTTTGTTTTTGTTTTTGTTTTTTCCCCCTTTCAGAGATGCTCATAACATGATATCTAGTATACACTAAAGAAATCAACACTCTTCTGAGTAAAAAATAAAAGCCTGCAGCATAAGCAAATAAAGCAAAAGATTCTCTACTAAGACAGCAAATGGTACAGAAAAGCATGACTAGGAGTATGAACTTCCTAACGAAACAGAGCCATCTTTTAATTGATTCCAAATGCCCAAATGCATTAGATTTGCATACATATGACTATCTGAACTTCCTTTTTCCTCTAAATCTTTTGTTCAGAACAAATGCCTTCTTCTGAGAAAGGGAAAACAAACAAACAAACAAACAAACAACAACAACAAACAGTATAAGCAACTGTAATAAACACAAGAATTCATACAGAAATGCCTAGAAAGGAAACAATCTATTAAAATTATCTGTGAGTAAGGGCAAGGCAAGGGAAATGAAAGAATGGAAGAAGCTCAAATTCAGGATGAAGAAGGAGCTTTCTCAGAAAACCTAATAATACATGTAATACATGAAAAACTCTCAGGCCTGAATAAATAAAAGTTACATGTAAAAATAAATTGAAGTCCCCAAGCAGCTGATGAGAGAATATGAGACAGTTTACAGTGGAAAAATCCTACAGCCAGGCAAGTGAGATGAAAATAAGCAAACAAGCAAACAAACAAAAAACAGATAGGATAATTGTTTGCCCAAACAGCTAAAGTAAAAAAAATAAATAAATAAAATAAAATAAAAAAATTGTAGTTATTTCTCAGGGCTTCATCTGCTAGGAGAAACTTTTACTCTGGACCAACATGTGATGAGAATGTTTCCTACAGCCTGGTAGCCCAGCATACTGTTCTGCTCTGAAGCCAACCTCAACACCTTCCATAAACTTTAATTTTCCATATTGTAGTCAATATAAAGCAAACAGCCTATCTAATACAGCATGAAGTGGAGTGCTGAGGGAGCAAGACATGATTACAAGGCTATTTTCTACAATGTCTGCTCAGTTGTGGCAATTAGGAGAAATGTCTGAAGAGTGAAGGAATGAAAATGTCACTTTAATTTTCAAGAAAGGCAGGAAGGAGGACCCAGGGATCTACAGGCCAATCAACTTCACCTTGATCCCTGGGAACATGCCCAGAGGGCACTGGTCAGCAGAACAAAGTCTAGTTGGAGGCCCATAATGAACAGAGATCCCCAGGGTTCAATACTGATTCCAGTCATTAATGACCTGAATGATTGGGTAGGGTATCTCTTCAGTAAATTTAGTGCAGTCAGTTGCTGATTCATCAGAGGACTCTGGTACAGGGTGCCACTAAGAAGGTTAGTAACATTCCTGGCTGCATTAGGCGAAGTATTGCCCAATGGTCAAGAGAGATGTAAAGAGTTTGGAGGAAGACCAGCAAGACATTCAAAGGATCCTTGAGTTTCCATCCAACCCAAGCCATTATATGATTCTGTGATTCTATGGTTGAACTGGATGGTCTTGTAGGTCTTTTCCAACCTGGGCAATTCAATGGCTCACCGTGAATTTCAAATGAGAGCTCAGTTGGAGTACACATATTTCAAATATTGACAAAATTGTGCTTGATTTTGTATTCATTCTGAAACACAAATGTTCATAAAATTCCTAAACTTAAACATTACATTTACTGATTATCGGAAGACTACATACTTGAAATTAAAAACATTAGATAGTCCCTATCTCTAAAACACAATTAGGAAAAGGAGATAAAAGACAGTAAGAAGCCACAAGAATACAGAGAAATAGATATTCTCTAAAAGTTACAACTTCAGGAAAAAAAAAAAAAATAAATAAATAAAAAAAAAAGCACGGGAATAGCAAGCTAATTGTGAAGTGAGGGATATATATATTTTTTTTTTCTGGTAAGATAGGTATTAAAAAAGTCTAAAAGCCGTGCTAGTCCGTGTAGTGTGAATGAAATAGAAGAAAGGCAATATTTGCACAGATTTTGTATACATCATTATTCATGCGTAAGTGATGAAAAAATATACCAAATGGATCTGAATAATTTGCATGTAGAAAAATTGCTTTAATTTGTGTTATCCACAGATGTTAAAATATGAAAGAAAATTGACAACATATAAGTGCTATTGGCAATATTCTTTGGAAATGAGGTTTTCTCATTCATGTCGGCTTCAAAGTTAATTGAGCTCTAGATTTTTATATCTCACAAGAAGTTATCTTGTAATGCACAAATGTGGCATAAAAATGTTAAAATGCAAGCAGAAACAAATCTGCATTTTTACTGTGAAATATAGAGCATTCAAAATTGTCTAAAAATGTCACTTTAGAAAGATGTATTGTAGACTATATGAATTACAAATAATGAGGCCTTCAGAAAATCGTGACCCTGACTCTCAAAATATTTAACAGTAACACAAAAAATATAGCCTGTTGTATAGGTTCCAAAACTTTAATTAGCCTGTAATATATTGTTTTCTTTTAAAATGCCCTTCTTAATTATTTATGGCAGTGGAGCAGACTAATTATGTTTTTTCAATAAAAGCATACAGCAGATTGATCTTTCTTTTTCAGTTACATATAAACATTAGCTTTGATGAATAGGAAAGAATTGTTTTAATTATTATTTTTTTACTATATTAGATACATGAAGTATAGGATCATAAATGAATGAAAACATTATTCACATTATATTGATGATTGGAAAATTCATATAGCATATTTAGAAGAAAAAAAATAGACACTATGCAACCACTTATCAGTTCTGACTTTATTCTTTAGTTAATTATTTACATTAATACTTCTTCATTCTCATGATGCTATAGAACACAAAAGAACAAAACAGAACAGTTGGAAACAACCTACAGGGGTTATCCATTGAGTGTATTTAAGAGCCTTATTTTGGATGAAGTTGAAATAATCCTAGTTGTAAGCAGTTTCCTTGTCTTTTTGTATTTACTTATAAATGCTCTAACATATCTTCCCTGGGATATTTGTCATCTTTAAGTGAAAACACTGAAATTATATTTTAAATTATTAACTGTTCAGATAAAAATATTATAGTATGTATGGAAAATAAATTCACGTATTCTGTTTATTCTATGAATACTACTTTTGTTGTCAAAGTTGGCTACCAGACGAAACCTGCAAATGACTTTCACAAGTCTTTAGCATTTAGTAATCTTTAGTGTAAAAAAAATTTTAAAAAATGCGAGAAAATATTTCCGTTTTTTAAATTTTAGTAAGTAGACCAAGCAGTCCTTGTTTTTTCAGAATCTTCAGGTTCCTTTATTTACTTTCATTCTTCTTATAGATGTCTTCTTATGGTGATATCAATATCATAAGCTTCAAACTCACAACCCTAAGCATTGTTTGTATTATGAAAAATTTATTAAAGACAAGAACAATTAGTGTGTTCATCTCACCTGACTAGAGAAGTCTGTTCTGAAGGGATTGTCTACATTTGAGCTATTTGTCTGGATGTCCTTCCTTGTAAGCAATTACAAAAAAATTCTATTGAACAATTCATGTAATCTATTTCAGGTACCTATTTTAGGAAGAAACAAATAGTTCCAAACAATACTATAGACTCTAAAGAGAACTGAAGAATGAAAAAATGTTGACTAGATGCAGATATGTGTATACTGTAGATGACTTGTTGGATCGAGTCACTTTAGGCTTTCTTTATAGACAAAGAGGCAGTGGTATGCTAAAGGGAAGCCTGTGGGTCACACAAATATAGAGGACATCAGTTCCACAGCCAGTGCAAAGGAAATGTCTGAAGCAATCTATGTGGTTCCTGGCCTCTGGAGCACTTGTGAAATACAGCTTGCTTGTTAGGATGAAAAATGACTTTCTCACAGAATTCTTGTAAGGAAACATGAAGATCTTCACCAAAGGCTGTGTGTACACTGAAGCATCTCTTACTATGCTTCTGCTCAGGGCATATAAAATAATTCTGGTTCTCTGTGTTCATACCAATGAATAAAGTTCTGGGAGTGAGAATCACTTCAAGAGAAAATATTGGAAGTTAGGTGACTACATGTAGTTTAGTAATTTAAAAGCTGTATTTTTATTGTTTCTATTCTTGTTATTGTGTTGATTTTATTTTTGTTTGTTTTGGGTTTTGTTTGTTTTTGTTTTAATGGATAGTGATTTAAAAATTACAGTCAGTGGAGCTCAAATAACTATTCAATTGACCATATTCTAGAGTTATAATTCAGTTTTCTCAGTGCAGACATCAGGAGACATTATTTATACACAATGGTATCCCTATTGAATTCCATCTGCTTGCATGAAATGCAAGCAATGCAAACTATTGTTTGTCCAAATATTTTGTGTTGTATCTTTTAGCATATTGTTTATGCATCTTTGTCATATGCCAGAAGACGTGCAGAACAGCCTTAGAAACTCATAAGCTGCGTCCAGTTTTCTTTTAAATGTGTCTGAAATTGTAGGCTGATTCTCTTATATGGCAGAATTTAATTTAGTAACCTTTGCATTTTCCATTGTAAGCAAAATTTCTGGATGAACTCCAGCTGTGAGCTAAAGCAAGGTAAGGCAAAAAAGGTATTAAAGTATAAAGGTAATGTTTTCCATGAGGCATGACCTCACATGACAACCAAGAATTTTCCATTAGACAGAGCTCACCAGCACTTATACTTGTCTTTTTCGCAACCCCTGCCCAGCTCTTTTTCATGACTCTCCTTACTAAATCCTATGACAACTCAAAATGATCTTTTTGTTCTGCTTAGAATGTCAGGAGAGAACTCACAGAAATAGACATCTACATTTACCAACCTTATCTATTCCATCAAAGGAGAAATTGAGACTTTCTCTACATCAGATCTGAAGAGAAAATGTATACTTTTCAGTTTTATGGTAAACAATACATAAATAAAGTGTAACTAGATGAATTATTAAAAAATAAATAATAATAATAATAAAAAAAGCCATATGTCTCAAGTCAAAGAAAAGCCTTCTCATTCAGTTTCTAACAGGTCCACAAAAAAATTCTCTACTTTCAGTAGGACTATATACTCCTGAGGCTATATTATTAGACTTTACTAGACTCTGGTAGATCATGTAATTAATTCCTTTTATCCATAGGGAACATTATAATCAGGAAAAGTCTGCAGACATAAAAAGGCTTCTTCTAGAAAGGCATATGTGTATTCTTGAAAGACACTTTATAATATATCAAAAGTGTATCTGTAGATGATTTGCAGCTTCATCTTGCCTTTAAACAAAGAAAAAAGACTTTTCCTTTGTACTATCATTCCTTGATTAAGGTAAGTCCAAGTAGGAATCTAATAAGTCTAGTAAGTCTAGTATGCTTGGTAAAGCATGAGTTGGTGGTCTTGGCATATCAAATGTATTAATAAGTGTAGCACATGTTTTGACACATGCAGTAAATTAAAATATTTTGGATAAAAAGATATTCATTTATTTTACAAAAAAAACTTTTGTGTTCTAGTAATAGTGGTCCAATGTACCATAGTCTTCATGGTTCCATAGTTCTTATGAGTTTAGGCAGTTTCTGAGTGAAACAGTCCTGCCAAGACCTTAGAAGAGTAGAAAAGTTTTCCCATGTGCTTAATGCAGCTAAACTTGTTACCAAAGATAGAAAAAGTAAAGCATATTATTATCTCTATTTTAAGGAAAGCCAAGGAAGGAAAAACAAAGACCAAAGAATCCTAAAAGTAGCAAACAGCGGTACCTAAGACAAAACCTTAAATGATGCAGTTATTCAAATTACGTAATAATTACATTGAGCTTTTACGATGATACATTTTTCATATAAAAAAAAAAAAACAAAAAAAAAACAGAAAAAAGAAAAAAAAAAAAAAAGGACATTGTAAGCTAGTTGTCTAGACTATAGTCAATAAAAACATCCAAAGACAGACAACTTTTCTTCAACAGATGATGGGATGTTGGACATCTATGAACATTCATTTACACAGAGGAAGGAAAGATCAGGAAATTTGAGATTTTTCTTTTTTCCATTACAGGGCTATCTTAGTAAGAAGAAAATTACCTTTTGGAAGAACCTCTCTCTTTACAGAGATTAAATACTAAGACCTTAGGACCTGATGCCTTACTTTTCAGTTAATAATTATTAGACAGCTATTGTGCTGTTTCTGAAAAGGTGTATTTATCCCAGAAATCAACATGCAAGTTATAATAGAGAAAAGAAAATGTGCAATTCATAAATTACTTAATAGGTAAAGCAATAATTACCTAGATTGATTTAAAAAAAATGTCATTAGGAGAAATGTTTTTGTTAGTAAATCCTTTGCATTTAGATTTATTTTTTTTTTTCCCCTTTTTCTTTTTCTTTCTTTCCTTTCTTCCCAATCACTTGCTTTGAAATACCTGGATCTGGAAGAATTTTAGCATACTCTACTAAAAAAAAACAAAAAAACTATAATAATAAAATGGAAACTAACAGCTATGCTTCTGAGCACAATGCATTAGTTAGACTTTTGACTGTTCTTTGTGACACTGAGTTTGGACTATCCTGTGTCTAAAATGCCTGTGAACAACATGCATTAATAAAGTGTTCTGTTGCATATTGTTCCTCTGTTTTGTCTCTTCTCATGATTAATGAAAACTACAACAGAGAATAATCATTTGTAATAGTGATCATAATGCTAGAATTAGGATTGTCTATGATACCAAACAATGATAAAATATTTTTTTTGTGTTTTGTGAATGAGTAAACTTACAGTGCAAACTCAGATGAAAACTTCTAGTGATCCCTTTTCTGCTGATACTGACTCATGCTCTCTTAATCAGGGTTTTGTACAACTCTCAGAGTCACACATTTTTTAATTTAATTCAAAAAAACTGAAGCCAAATTTTCTTTCTGCTCTGTCCTCGCAATCTGCAGATTTCCAGGTTCCCCTAGAATAAACTAAGGTAATTTTTTTTCCTGCCTCTTAATCAACATTAAAGGAAAGGAAATATTAATTAAACAAACAAACAAACAAACAAACAAACAACAAATAATGTCTGAATATTAAGTTAGTGCGAAATTCTCACAATTTAGAATAACTGCATCACTGAATTAATTAGAAAATATAACATAGAGTTAATTTTTTGTACGGTATTATAAAAAATAATACTGTTTTTGCAGTTAGAAAAACAGTCCTTTGAGACATTTCTGTTAGATGTCTATTATTTGGTATTATTAATTTCTTATTTAGTCTAGCACAAATCCAGAACATGAAATTCTGATCTTGCTTTTCACCTCTGTACTGTGTACAAGGTAGCATAACTGCAGAACATGGATTGATAACTGTATTTAACCTGAAGGAAAATTAAATCAGTGCAGTACAAAAGTTCATAAAGCCTGTGCAGAAGCCTTAGATATCTTTCTACTGCAAAATGATAGAGGTACCACTGACTGGAGATATCTGAATAGATTAAGTAATTTGCTAGGTTTGCCTGAGTTAATGTAGCATTCTTTGAGGATATTAATTCAACACATAAAAACAGTATAGTTATGCAAACAGGGCGCTGTTTAGACTAGAGATGATAGAGTTCCAAATTTATGACTACCATCTCTTGCCTAACCAGCTCCGATGATTTTGCACAGGACACCATACTGTGTAGTAGACACACCGGTAGGCTGTTAAACCCATGGTAAATCACATCTACTTCGTCCAACTTTCAGAGTGGTTGAAACTCTTCAACAAGGACTGACAATTTCAAAGAAAATTTTAGAAATGTCAAGAATAAAATTAAAAAAGTTAGAAATCCCTATATTATTATTCAAGAGTAAAATATTTTTTTAACAAAAATTCCAAACTTAGTTTAATTTTTTACAACATAAATTATTTACCACTAGTCAGAAACTCAGTATCAGTATGCCACACAGTAGCATCAGTTAATTGAATTTGCTTTCATTCATTGCTAAAAAAAGATGTAAGTAAATGTGTATTTATATATATACATATGCATTTACAAGTACGTACACACAGCAACATACACACATGCAAATATGTTTTATTTGAAAAAGAAACAAACAAACAAACAAAGCCAAAACTAAAGAAATACTATCTATTTCAGGAAAGACTGGATTTAAGTTGATTTCCCTGTCTTTTAAGACAAACATATTTTTATGGTAAACATGCAGTTTTGGGTATGAATCAAACAAAGTGCATCATGTGAATTTCATAATTTATGTTATCGAAATGAAAACTACTTGTATTTTCTGAAAATTTGTTTTTATTTGGATGAGAGATGTAGTGTGACACCTCGCAGAAGCAAAATAGCATGGAGCATCGAGGCAGGATTCAAAAGAGGAGAATTCATACTGCCTTTTAGCTTGGTGCAATCACAGTCCAAAGTGAAGACACATGATACGTCTAATAAATACTCTAATAACTGGTCTGACTACAAGTCTAGATTCTTTATTTATAGTTCTATCACTTTCAAAGTGTTAGTTTCCCTTAACTACAAGTTAGTAACATGCTGACATAGATATTGCTATTAATATTTCTAGGTATTTTAATAATCAAAATACAAAATAACATCTTTCCAATATATTTGCACAAAATCTTGCACCCGTTTTTCAGGTTCAAAAAACAGACAAAGTATTCTAAGTTTTCTGAAGGCATGCTGAAAATGCATACATATTAAAAACTGTAAAAAAATGGACATATCAAGACTACTTATTATTTTCTGGTTTTACTTTGAATATGGAAATTCAGTTTTTCTCACGAGACAGTTTTGTACTCTGTTTCCTATTAAACATTGAAAAATATGCCTCTAGTAAGATTCCCTATTTTATTGCTTCATTTAATTTTGTTCCCACTCTTTAATATTAATTTTAATAATTGTATACATGCATATCTACAAGTGAGCTGTAACAGAAACCTTTGAATTACTTGACTTCTTGCTTCTTTCTGCCTGTCTTCCATTTGAACTAGTTTCCTAACGTTATCTGTAAAAGATTTCATGATAATATGTCTGAAAATCTGTCATTATCACAGAATCACAGAAACACAAAATCACAGGGGTTTGAAGAAACCTGAAAAAATCTTTGAGTCCAACCTCCTCAGTAAGGCAGGTACCCTAAAAAAGGTGACAAAGATAGGTGTCTGGATGGGACTTGAATTTCTCCTTAGAAGGAGACTCTACAACTTCTCTGGGCAACCTGTTCCAGTGCTCCATTACCATTACTGTAAATAAGTTGTTCCACATGTTATTATGGAACTTCCTATGTGTTGGGGTACCTAGTTGTCTTTGTAAGGATTTATGAGTGCATACAGTAGTTCTGAGTATATGGAGTGTTCTAGAATAGCTGAGTTAGGCTTGTAGCTTAAGAGTTAGTGGGTGGGGGGTTTAGGTAGGTGTGTGTACAGGTTCTCTCGTGTGCATCGAGTTTTGCTCAGCAGGTGTAGGCATCTGCGCGAAATTTAGGATGGTATATAAGGAATGTAATGCAGTAATAAATTGAGAGAAAACATCATGGCATCCATGTTTGTGTCTCTTCCCCGGACAGTCGAGGTCCCGGGATAAGTTGGGTTAATTGGCGAACACGTCACTATGTTCACGTTTTAGGCCATTCCTTCTTGTCTTATTGCTACACACCAACACGAAGAGCTTGGCCTCATCCATTTGCCTCCCACCTGCCTTTAGATATTTTTATAAACACATATCAAATCCTCTTTCAGGCTGAACAGACCCAAGTTACTCAGTCTTTCCTCATATGGGAGATGTTCCAGGCCCTTAATCATCTTTGTGGCCCTCCGCTGGACTCCCTGTCTTTTTTGAACTGGGGAACCCAGAACTGAACACAGCATCCTAAATGTAGCCTCACCAGAGCAGGGTAGAGGGGAAGGATAATCTCCCTGGACCTGACGGCCATGCTTTTCTTAATGTACTCCAGGATTCGATTGGCCTTCTTGGGAACAGGGACACACTTCTGGCTAACGGCCAGCCTACTGTGCTCCACAAGAGCTCATCTCCAGCAGGTCATCTCCTAAACTGTGCTGGTGCATGTGGTTATTCATGCCCAGTGGCAAAACTCTACACTTGCACTTGTTAAATCTCAACATGTTCCTCCCCACCCAACTCTCCAGTCTGTCCAGAACATGCTGAATAGTAGCACAGCTTTCAGGTGTGTCAGCCATTCCTCCCAGCTTTGTATGATCAGCAAACTTGCTGAGGGTGGATTCTATTCCCTCAGCAAGGTCACTGATAAAGATGCTGAACAAGACCAAACCCAGCACTGACCCCCTAGTTAGCACTGACAACACTAGTTACCAGCCTCCAACCAGACTCTGCACCACTGATGACAACCCTCTGAGTTTTGTCAGTCAGCCAGTTGTCAATCTCCCTCAGCATTCACTCATCTATCACACATTTTCTAAGTTTCATAACAAGGATTTTGTGGGAGATGGTGTCAAAAACTTTGCTGAAATCAAGGTACACAGCATACACTTCTCTCCCCCCACCCAGCCAACCAGTGATGATATCACAGAAGACTACCATGTTGGTTGAGCATGACCTCCCCCTGGTGAACCCATGCTGACTACTCCTGATAACCTTCTCTTTCTAATGCTTGGAGATGGAATCCAGAACAAGCTGTTTCACCACGTTTCCAGGGACAGAGGTGAGACTGACTGGCCTGTAGTTTTCCACATCCTCCTTCTTGTCCTTTTTGAAGACTGGAGTGACATTGACTATCCATCAGGCACCTCTCCTGTTTTCCAAGGCCTGTCAATAGAGAGTGGTTCAGCAATCACCTTTGTCAGCCCCCTCAGCACATGTGAACACATCCCATCAGAGCCCATGGATTTGTGTACATTGATTTTGGTTAGGCACTCTCTGATCAGATCTACCTCAACCAACATGAAGTCTTCCTTTATCCAGATTCTCTCATTTGCCTCCAGAGTTTGGGATTCCCAAGGGCTAGTTTTAGCATGAAAGACTGAAGCAAAGAAGAATTCAGAATCTCTGCCCTCTCTGCATCCCCTGTTAAAAAGGCACCCACTTCATTTAGTAGGGGAAGTCACTAGTTATTTTCTCTGTGAACTGAATGCTTAGATTACAATTTTACCCTGTTTTTGCCTTCAAAAAACTGTATGAAACAATAGCTTTATTTTATTTCACAAATTGTTTTAAAATAACTGTATTATGAACAGTTTTTGATATAGTATTTATACTTGTTATTGAAAAAGAAAAGTCAGTCTTTGCAGGTAACTAACTATTTTCTATTTTATCTACCACTGATAAGATAGTAAAGAGAAAATGCTTTCACTTGACTGTGAAACAAGTCATACTGCCTGGACAAAATATTTTATAGATTTTGATTTGTTATTGCCCCCCAGGCCCCGATTATTAAAAAAAATAAATAAAAATAAAAAACCATCTTCTTCTGTTAGCACAAACACACTTCTTAAAATACTTTATGTGGAATGAAAGGAATATTGAGCAGAAACACACACAGTTTCAGTTATCAGTCCTAAAATGATTAATGTCTGACACTATTTATAACCATTGGAAATGGCTTTTACAAGTTAACTCTGTGGCGAAACACCAAATTGCATTAGTTTTATGTTCAAAGAAGCCTTTAACTGAGTGCCTGTGAGCATAAACCTTTGTACTAACACAGAGCTATGAAACCACTTCAAATTTTCTCTTTATCTATTCAATTTCTGCACATTAGTGTATATTTCTCTGCATTATGTGATGGATCTAGTTCAGTGGAACAACCAAATACTGCCAACAAAATTCTTACAGTCTTGTTCTTTCTCCATGGCTTGATTTCCTCAGGATTCAGTCTTGAAAGGTAAAGGGGTTCAGGAAGATTGGCTTCTCCACAAGAAAGAAGTCTTAAAGATGCAACAGTAGGCTATCCTCCCAAGCCCCAAAATGAGTTGTCAGGGAAGAAGATGGGCATGGATGAACAGGGAGCTCTTCATGAAGTTCCAGGAGAAAAAGAGAATCTACCTCCTGTGAAAGAAGAGACAGGCAACTCAGAGAGAATTTAAAGAGATTGTTAGGATGTGCACGAACAGTATCAGAAAGGCAAAATCCCAGCTTGAACTCACCGTGGCCATTAGAGTAAAAGAGAACAAAAAGCATTTTTTTACAAATATATTAACAGTAAGAAGAGGGATGAGGAGAATCTTTGTCTTTTACTGGATGAGATGAAGAACAAGACCACTGAGGATAAGGAAAAAGCTGAGGTTCTTAATGCCTTCTTTATATCTGTCTTTAAAAGTCAGATCAGTAATCCTCACGGTACTCTACTCTCTGACCTGGAAGTCTTAGATGGGGAACAGAATAAAACCCCCATAATTCAGGAAGAAACATTAACAAGCCTACTATTTCACCCAGACTGCCACAAGTTCTTGGGGCCAGAGGGATCCACCCGAGAGTACTAAGGTAGCTTGGCAGAGGTGATAGCCAAGCCACTTTCAATCATCTATCAGTGTTCAGTTCCATATTCAGTGGTCAACTGGAGAGGTCCCAGAGGACTGGAGACTAGCCGGTGTGACTACTATGACCCATCTACTACAAGAAGGGTCATAAGGAGGATCTGGGGAACTACAAGCCTGTCAGCCTGACCACAAGTGCCAAGGAAGATAATCTTGAGGGAGATCACACAGCTCATGTAGGACAACTGGGGGATCGTGCCTAGCCAGCACAGGTTCATGAAGGGACTTGACCAACCTAATCCGCCTCTGTGACTTAGTGACCCGCCTGGTAGATGAGGGAAAGGCTGATATGGTCTACCTTGACTTCAGCAAAGCATTTGACACTGTCTCCCACGGTATTCTCCTGGAGAAGCTCACAGCCCATGGCTTGGACAGCTGCAGTCTTTGCTGGGTAAGGAGTTGGAAGGCCAGGCCCAGAGAGCGGTGATGAGCAGACCAAATCCAGTTAGTGACTGGTCATGAGTAGTGTTCCCCAGGGGTTGGTGCTGCAGCCTGTCCTCTTCAATATCAATATGTCAATATATTTGCATCAGAAACAGTGTTACCAGCAGGAGCAGAGAGGTGATTGTCCCCCTGTACTTGGCGCTGGTGAGGCCACATCTTGAGTACTGTGTCCAGTTTAGGGCCCCTCACTGAAAGAAAGACATCGAGGCCCTGGAACATGTTTAAAGGATGGCAACAAAGCTGGTGAGGGATCTGGAGCACAGGCCATATGTGGAGAGGCTGAAGGAGCTGGGAATGTTCAGCCTGGAGAAGAGAAGTCTCAGGGGAGACCTTATTGCTCTCTATAACTACCAGAAGGGAGGCTGTAGTGATCTGGGGGTTGGCCTTTTTTCTCATGTCATTAGTGATACGACTGACTAGAGGGAATGGTTTCAAGCTGCGGTAGGGGAGATTTAGGCTGGACATTAGGAAATTTTGCTTCTCAAAAAAGGTGGTCAGGCACTGGAATGGACTGCCAAGGGAGGTGGTAGAGTCACCGACCCTGGGGATGTTCAAGGAGTGACTGTATTTGTGTTGAGGGACATGGTTTAGTGGGAGCTATTGGTAATAGGTGAATAGTTGGACTGGATGATCTTTTAGGTCTTTCCCAACCTTGGTGATTCTATGATTCTATGATCTTTAGTGATGACCTGGATGAGAGCATTCTGTGCAGTAAGTTTGCAGATGACACCAAGTTGGCTGGAAGTGTTGATCTGTGTGGGGGTAGGAAGGTCCTACAGAGGTATCTGGATGGGCTGATGCCAGTAAGATGAGATTCAGCAAGACCAAGTGCCAGATCCTGCAGTTTGGCCACAACAACCCCAGTCAATGGTACAAGACTGGGGCAGAGCAGATGAAAGACTGTGTGGAGGAAACAGACCTGGGGGTATTGGTTGATGCTTGCTGAATGTGAGCCAGCAGTGTGCCCAGGTGGGCAAGAAGGCCAGTAGCATTCTAGATTGTCAGAAATAGTATTGTCAGAAGGAGCAAGGAAGTGATGATTCCCCTGTACTCAGCACTGGTGAGGCTACACCTCAAGTACTGTGTTCAGTTTTGGTCCCCTCACTACAAGAAAGACACTAAGACCATGGAGTGTGTCCAGAGAAGGGGAACAAAGATGTGAGGGGTTTGGAGCACAAGTCTTATATGGAGTAGCTTAGAGAGCTGGGATTGTTCAGTCTGGAGAAGAGGAGGCTCAGGGGAGACCTTATAGCTTTCTACAACTACCTGAAGGGACACTGTGATGAGGTGGGAGTTAGTAATGCTTTTATTTAACTACTACATCAGCCTTTCTGTTTGTAGTTTTCTCTTAAATGCTTTGAGAGGATAAAGTAGAAAACTTTCTTAGAATAAAACATTCTTAAATATAGTTTCTACTTCTTAAGAAAAATAATCTCAATAAAGTAGCATAAATGATCATCTTTTTGACTTATATATCAAGCACTTATGGGATAGAAAGACTGAAAGCATTATTTATTCATTTTATAATAGCTTCACAAGTTGCAGAATATTCCAGTTCTGCAATGGTTTATTGGTGATAAGATCAAACTGAGTAGGGATTATGGTGGTTTAATAACAATAGGCAACTAAGCACCACTAAATCACTTTTTCACTCCTCAGAAGGACAGTGGAATAAAATATTATGAAAAAAAGCTTGTGCATTGTAATAAGGACAGTGAGATCATTCACCAGTTACTGTAAGATGTAAACCAGACTCAGCATAAGAGATAAGTGTAATTTATTTCTTATTGATACAAACAAAACACTGAGAATTAAAAACAAATAAACCTACTTTCCTCTCCATCCACCCTCTTCTACCTCCTCATTGAGTTTTTCAAGAACTACACTGACATGGGTTTACAACATGGGCCAGAGCTCTGGCCCAGGGACTGTTGAGGTCTCTCCATGTGATGTGACCTCCTTCAGGCCACAGCCACCATTTCCACTGTTACCCCATGGGCTGCAAGGAGACAGTCTGCTCCACTATGGGCCTCTCCAGGGGCCAAGGGGAACTTCTGCTCCATTCCTGCAGCACCTTCTGCATGCCTGACTTTGGTGGCTGCAGGGTTTCTCTCATGTTTTCTCTCTCCTGTCTCCCAGCTGCTCTTGTACAGTAGTTATTCCCATAACTATGATACCACAGAGCACAGGAAATGTTGTTCACTGACTAAGCTCTGGTGAGTGGCAGATCCCTTTTGCAGACAGCTGTAACTGGCTGTGAGCTGACATGAGGCAGCTGTTGGGCTCTGGAAAGGACACTCCTGCAGCCCTCAAGCTTCCAAAACCTCATCACATAAATCTGATTCAGGGGTTTTACTCATTTCATACTGAGGCAAATCTAAGTTTCTTGCAAGTCAGCTGAGTGTCTTGCAAAGTAATTATTTGAATGGAGTGTGTGGAATAAAGAGCTGCCATCACCATTGCCTCTGCCTGTATTTTTGTAAAAGCCTGCAGCTTTTCTATACAGAGTTCAATCAAGTATTGTGCTCCAGGAATAACATTTGGAACAAACCCTTCAGCCAGAAGCATATCTAGTTTCTGGATATACCTCATATTTATGTATGACATTGGCATCTAACTGCTTGTCTCTGCCAAGGCTGCACTATTTCTGAACTGGAACAAAAGCCAAATGTTAAGTTTCTGGATGACTGTGGGGATAGAAACAGTTCCAAGAAATGGACATTTAATAGGAATCTCAGGAGTTCATACAGGTATTTGGCACCTAACTTCAGGTTCAACTATAACAAATATTCATAATTTCCTTGTGAATAACATTTGATTTTTCATAAGCTCAAATACTTGATGGACTGTAGAACAGAAAAATTGTAGAAGAAGAGACTGGATGAAGAGTTGCTTCATTTTGGTCACAACTAAAATCTGCACCTTGTACTATATTATTTCTAATGTTGTTCGTATGGAATCTACCCATTTGCTGTAGAAAGTGTGCTGTTTTGTTGTTTTGTTTTTTGTTGTTGTTGGTGGTGGTGGTGGTTTACCAGCACGGTCCCATTCACAAAATAGTTGTATGAACTGTGCTTAAGGTTTGTACAAATGACAAACTGGAAATAAAGGAAAAAGAAAGCATACCTCAATCCCTTCTCTTAACACAACTCACTCAAGGATATTACTCTTCGATGCTTTCTGAATTAAATGAATTTTAGCTGAAGGAGTTTAGGAACCGCTTGCTTATTTTTTGCCCCCAGTGGCGCACGGTGTTAGAACCACCGCTTGCAACACTGGAGGCCTGGGTTCAAATCCCCCCTGTGGCGCAAGTGTTAGAACTGCTGCTCTGCTACACTAGAGGGCTCGAATCCCGGGAGTTGGACTCGATGATCTCTAAGGTCCCTTCCAACTCACACAATACTATGATACTATGATACTATGACATTTGATGGCCAGGAGGGAAATATTTTTACAATCATGTATCCACTAGGTGAGTCTGGATAGAAAAGGGATATTCTACAGATTTTGGGGGTGGATTTCAAATCTGAAATCTAAAAAAAATCAAGGTTTTAGAATCTGAGACTTCTTATATCTTGAATTAAAATTTAATTTAATATAAACAGTATTTGTTAGTCAACATAAGGTACTTTACTCATTTGTTTTAAAGCTACACTTAATTTCTACTAGGCTTATTTAATACAGTAAGTATCCATTCAGATAAAGATAATTTGTCATAAAAATAATAAAAAAAAATTAAAAAATATTCAAATACCTTGGATTGCAATCAATATTTTAGATGGATTCATTTGATGATCTTATATTTGTGGCATATATGCTGTATTTTGCAGACTATGAAGATACTCTTTTGAGACACAGTAAAAATGTACTGCAACATTTATTACATTTATAGAATCATTGAATCACAGAATCATAGAATCACAAGGTTGGAAAGGACCCACAAGATCATCTAGTCCAACTGTCCTCCCATTACCATAGTTACTAAAAGCCACTAAACCATATCTCGTAGCTCCTCATCCAGGCGCCTCTTGAACTCCGCCAGGGACAGCAACTCCACCACCTCCCTGGGATCAGGTTTGCTGGGGCCCCATCCAGTCTGGCCATGAGCACCTCTAAGGATGGGAAACTCACAGCCTCTCTGGATAACCTGTATCAGTGCATCACTGCCCTCTGAATAAAGAATTTATTCCTAACATCTAACCTAAATCCCCCCTCCTTCCATTTAAAACTATTCCCTTTTGTACAGTAACAATTAGATAATGTAAAAAGTCAGTCTCCCTCCTGCTGATAATATCCCTTAGATCATACAGCTGCTCTCAAATCATACAGAATTCAAAACAGAATTCACACTAATTTTATGAAATTATAAAATGTGTGGTTTTGATTTTGTGTTTGGTTGTGGTTTTTTTTGTTTGTTTGTTTTTTAATGAATGAATGCTTTAAACAATGAAATAATACAGACAACTTTAAATATGTGGAAGATAAAATGCTCAGGTTGCTTTCAACAAACAAACTTTGTAATTCACATATAAATTATAATCATATCCTACTTCTGTTCTGTTTTCACATTAAGTGCCTCTTTTCCGTATTGAAGAATCTGTAATTCATAGGCACAGACAACAGCTGTAGTCACCATTACACATCAACACATAGTTTTATTTCCAACAAAATATTTCCATATGCTACATAATTTATGGAGAAAAAATCTGTGGGTTCTCCTATGTATCAGAAATGTAAGTTATACAATTGTATGTGCACCTCAAAAGGTTTACTGAAGCATTAATGACAGATTTATTTTTTGCAAATTTGATAGTCAATATTTATCTTAGCTCTTCTCATGCTACAATAACTTTATTATGTAGTAACTAAGAAAGTCATATCCAGCTGTAAAAATTACTGTAAAAACAGATATTGAAATCAATAAATAACTAAAACAATGTTCCTCTTTTAAAACATTATGAACAGAATAAATAAATAAATAAATAAATTAACTCACACAATGTTCTCATCTCTCTATCTTGTTACATATTCTGAGAAACAAATAAATGAAAAAAAAAAAAATAATAATAATCCAAGGATTATTTTATGCATGAACCTGAATTTTCTTTGGTTTGGTATGGTTTTTCTTTTAACATTTTATTTATCAGGTTTGATCTTTTTCATTGTATAACATTTTGGTGTTGCATCTCAAATCCTGCCTTTGCTCTGGACTCTCACTGCACACCATGGGAGTTTGTTGGTTGGTTTGTTTTACTTCTTCATAAGATGCAGTCAAACCCTTCTCTCTATCACTTCTGCTCAGTTCATCGAAATTAAAACCAACACGTCCTTGAAATATTTCAAACAACAGTCAGATTTAATCTGCACCTGCTTTTATGAATGACTGCCATAGATAATCAATCTAGTGCAGTACAGTTGTCCTTGAAAATGCAATCTTCTCAAACTGCCATTTTTACTGGACTCTTGCTCTGACACAGTAGTTAGGCTTAATGTCTTACATGTTGCAAGAATCAGTCTTTGAAGAGTACACATTATTTAACACTCTTCATTCTGTGAATCTTTCAGCACAGTTTGCTGTTGTCACTGAAAAGGTGTAAAATGTTTAATGGCAGATATTAAGTAATTATATTATGTTTTCAAAATTGCTTACATGTACCATGTGACATTCCTATTAGTCAGTGGAAACTATGGTTGATAGTAAAAACAATCAAATAAAGAATCCTTCAGCCTTTGGTTGTTTTGGTTCCCTAGACCTTTTCAATCTTGTAAACAAATTGTTTCATCTCATTCAGATTCATCTAAATACATTAGGATTTTATTTTTTTTTTCAGAATACATTATGTGGATTTTTTATTTTTTTTTCTAATGTGCTCTTTTCTGTTAGAGCTCAACTTACACCTTTCCTTGTTATTATCTTTCATTCATTAAAATTGAAAGTGAAGCCACAATATCCTTAGGACATCTGAGAAGACAAATATGATTTTCTTCTCACTCAGTGACTCACAGGCTTTAGCTTACTAAATTTTGTCAATAAATGGAACATAGCATCCAGTTTTGTGAAGATCATGAATTTATAAATGCATTTTGTTTTCAGTTGCACATGTGCTTATTTACTTTGAAAAGGTATAACCATAAACACAAAAAATTATTTTATGAGTGCTATGGTTTTTTGTTATCAATATTCCACATTGTAAAATCATGTAAAGCACTGGGCGTTAACGAGTTAATGCTCCAGTTCTGTGGATCATGGGTGGTTTTGGGTACCTGATTCCCAGAAAAGAACTACATGCTACCTACCCCACAGAACTTTGTGTTCTATTTCTGTTTTCTGTTCAGAGGTAAAGAGAACTGTTCACAGACCATGAAACATCCTCTTCTCGTTATCCTTTCTGCTCATCCTAGCTATATGTCTCGCCTTCAGCATTAGAGTAAAACCTTTGGTTTTGGACACTCTCTCCCTCATTTTATTTCATTTATCAGCCTCAATTCCAATTACATCATTTTATATTATGTTGTCTTGCATTACAATTTCACCTTTAGCAAATTAACTTTCCTCCCTACCTTTTCCCCTTTCCTGGAGTGTGGGTCTGTGGGTCCCCCCCAGACTGGGGTGCCACTAGTTAGGGAACTGCATCGAACCAGCCTGTAAACTGTCAACAGTGAGAAATGCCACCGACATACTTGATGCACAGCTCTTACTTACACATCAGCTCTAGACAGAGAATCTCCTTTAGATCTCATCCAAATCTTTCAGCCTTTTCCTGCCAAGCTACTTCTGCCACAGCCTGTCAAGTTCCTTCACTCAGAGCTTGTCAGCACTTCACAAAATGCCTGTTCTAATATCTGTCTCAGAGTAAAGGGAAATGTTTCTAAAAATATAACATTTTCCTTTTTTTTTTTTTTTTTTTTTTTAATCCAAGAACTGCTTAACTTAAGAATCTCATCTTGCACTAAGAAGGGTCTATGAATAGTTACCTTTGAAAGAGCAATCTTCAAACATCAGAAGTTTTTTCATGTTCAAGGGAATATGTAGGATTATTGCATGATGTTATTTTAATGTGTCCAACTGGGAATATTATTATGAAAAAGTAATGGAATGTAATAGGACAGCTTTCAGGCATTTAATAGAATCATACAACTATAGAATCAGCAAGGTTAGAAAAGACCTAAAATTGTCCAACTATCACCAATAGTTGTCACAGAAAAATGATAGAATCACAGAATGGCTTGGGTTAGAAGGGACAGCAAGGACCATGAAGCTCCAACCCCCCCACCACAGGAATGCCACCAACCTCCACAATTAATACTGAACCAGGCTGCCCAGGGCCCCATCCAACCTGGCCTTGAACACCCTCAGGGATGGGGCATCCACAGCCTCTCTGGGCAGCCTGTTGCAGCACTTCACCACTCTCATAGTAAAGAACTTCCCTCTGACATCCAGCCTTAATCTTCCCTCCCTCAACTCAAAATCATTTCCCCTTGTCCTGCCATTATTTACCCTTTCAAAGAGTTGACTCCTCTCCTGTTTATAGGCTTCCTTTAGGTACTGGAAGGTTGTAATGAAGTCACCCCATGGCCTTCTGTTCTCCAGGCTGAACAAGCACGGCTCCCTTTGCCTGTCTTTGCAATGGAGGTTCTCCAGTCCTCTGATCATTTTTGTGGACCTCCTCTGGTTCCTCTCCAGCAACTCTCTGCCCTTCTTGTATTGGGGGCTCCATACCTGGACACAGTACTCCAGATGGGGCCTCACAAGACCAGAGTAGAGAGAGACAATCACCTCCCTGTCCCTGCTGGCCACCCTTCTTCTGATGGAGCCCAAGATACCATTTGCTTTCTCAGCTACGAGAGCACACTGCTGGCTCCTGTTAAGTTTTTCATCCACCAGAACCCCCAAGACCTTCTCTGCAAGGCTATTCTAAAGGATTGCTCCTTCCAGCCTGTATATACACCTGGGATTCCTGTGGCCTAAGTGCAAAATGTTGCACTTTGTTGTGGTGAACCTCATTAGATTCACCCCAGCCCACTTTTCAGGTCTGTTGAGATCCCTCTGAATGGCATCTCTTCCTTCCATTGTGTCAACTGCACCACTCAGCTTGGTGTCATCATCAAACTTGGCTGAGGGTGCATTCAATTTCATCGTTGATGTCATTCATAAAGATGTTAAAAAGCACCAGTCCCAAGACAGTCTCCTCAGGTCACCACTCATTGCCGGTCTCCACCTGGACCTAGAACCATTGATCACCACTCTTTGTCAGTGGCTTTCAACCAGTTCCTTATCCACTGGGTGGTCTTTAAGGTCCCTTCCAACTTTGATTATTCTGTGATTCTAAGCTGTGGATTCCTGTTGCAGTTTAACCCTGCTAGGAAGCTAATTAATACAGAGCCACTTATTTACTCTCCTCACAGTGGGATAGAGGAGAGAACTGGAAAGGTAAAAGTGAGAAGACTCATGGGTTGAGGTAAAGACAATTTACTAGGTATTGCAAAAACTGCTCATGCAAACAAAACAAAACCAAACAAGGAAATCATTCACTTCTTCCTATTGACAAGCAAATGCTCAGCCATTGCCAGAAAAGCATGTCTTTATCACACATAACACTTACTTGAGAAGGTAAATATCACAACTCCCAGTATTTCTCTTTCTTCTTATTTTCTTACAGTTTTTATTGTTAAGCAGGATGCCATGTGACAGGGAATATCCCTTTGGGTCAGGTGTCCGTCTGTGTCCCTTCCTATCTTTATATTGATAGGAAAGCAAGGCAACATGAAATGTCGAAAAGTCTTTGACTTAGTGTAAACACTGCTCAGCAAAAAATAAAAAATTGGCATGTTATCACCATTATTTTCATCAAAAATCCAAAACTCTGGAAAGGGAACATTATTACCTCTATCACAGCTAAAACCAAGACAGTGCTTCAACCATGGAGATGTTCAAGGCCAGGCTGGATGAGGCTCTGAGCAGCTTGATCTAGTGAAAGCTGTACCTGCTTATAGCAAGGGAGACTGAAACAGGTGATCTTTAACCATTCCATGAGTATCATTCTACAGTGCTACCATTCTGTGATTCAGCTTGCCTTTACATCAACATGAACTTGTGAACAAATACTGAGGGTGGAATCAATCAAAACAATGAAATAGTATGGGAGAGACTAAGGCTGACTAGAAAGAAATAATTTGACTTGAAAATAAATACAGATATATTATGGAGAAAATAAGGATTGTGCTTAGAAGATAATAAAGAATAACTGATGTATGTCAATGTTAAAATAATATTAATATTAATAATAATAATAATAAAATCTGTAGGAATTATTTAAATTGAGGAAAGGTAAGAACTCCAGGGATATTTTTTGGTTAAAACAATGATAACAAGAAAATTCTTCAAACCCACGTAATGATGAAAAATCATGTAGAAGGACTTGAGAAAATGACTGGATGAACAACATGCAGTGTAGGTGGCAAAAGCAAAATTTGAATATTTACAAGCAGAAGGGCAGAAGACTTAGCCAAGTAAAGTGTAAGTTCTGCCTTTTTAAGGCAAACATATTAAGAAATGTGATTCAGATACCTTGACACAGATACCTAGTTTCATGTTAGTGGCACCCTTTGACATATCTTTCAGTTTAGAGTGAATGTCTCAGATGTATTAAGCATTTGAAAAAACAAGCAAGCAAACAAACAAACAAAAACACCTAGAAGCCATTTTGAAACATGTAAAGATTCTTAAAAACAGTAATAAGTTTAGGCAATAAAAATCTGAACAAAAGCATAAAAAAAAAACAAACAACAACAGCAACAACAAACAACCTCAAGGTACATAATTCAGTTGAATCATGTTAATCCAGTTGCCTATACAAAATGAAATTTGAGATGCTCTAAGATCATCACAATTCACCTGCAAAGTAGCTTGCACCAGAAAGGCAAAGGACTCCCATAGGATTTATTATACATTTGCCCCAAGAAATTTGAATTAACGTATCCACAAGGATTCAGATACAAATGTATGGAAATCTCTTTCTTAAATATGTAATGGAAACTGTGAGCAAATATAACAAGCATGCTCAGTCAGAACTGTAGTAGCTGTATATACACTCATTTTTAATCCATTCCTGAACTCTGAAAAATGAATTATTATGCCTCCAACCACACATAAAAATTCCTGCATGATCAGTATTTGAGTTCCAAAATTTTATTTATGACCTTTGAAAATATTAAGAAAGAACTTAGGCACACCAGAGACTGTCATGAACAAGAAAAAGGTAAATGGGATTCACCACTTCATCAGTGTACTTATCCCACGCTCACACAGAAATTTTAGAAGACTATATATATATATATATCCACACGTGCACATATGCATATATACACACACATGTATATACACATGCACACCTATGTCTACAGAGAAGCCTTGACAACCTTGTGCAGAGGGCTCAGGAGAATCTCACAGTGTTCAACAAATCCAAGTGCAAGACCTCACCACTGGGTTATGGGAAGTCCTACAATCATTACAAGCTGACATATATGATGCATGCAAAGATTATAAAGTCTTTTTTTTTTTTTTTTTTTTTTTTTTTTTTTTTTTTTTTTAAAGTATGCAATCAACTTTAAAAGTTTCCACATTCTTTAGCATTTTGGAAAAGCCCTAAGATTTATTACAATAAAATATTTTTCTATATTTATCCAACACCATTGTACAAATTTGTTATTGCTTTTCACACATCAGTATGCTTAAAATGTAGTTATGTGTCTGCTTGCTGTAAAAGCAGGCTTAAGTTGAAAAGCTGAAAGCTTTGATACAAAACTTTAAAGATGGGCATATGCATTAAACTATGTTGGTCTAACACTTGCTTAGAGCCCCCTGCTTGGGAGCCAATGCTGTGTGAAATAACACAGGACATACAGAAGACCTATATAGGCTGCTGGAAGTCAGAATATTTTGCATCTCAAACAGTCTTACATAAGCATGTACAGACAATGCAATCAAGGCCCTAGTAACTAACTTGGGATGAAGAGAATTCCAGGAAACACTGGCTACACTGATTTGATTTCCATTTGCTATACTCTAAGCTCAGCTGCCATACAGATAACTGGGTATAGACAGTTAAATATAGTTCCTTCTGAGCTGAATCCCATCCCTTAGGCTCATTTCATTTATTCACATTTAGACAAGTGAACAAAGACCCCCTCTCTTTGACTGTCATTTGCATCGATGGTCTTAAACTGTGTTTAAGAAATACTTTAGAAAATTTCTGCTCTGAAATACCTTATGTGAAGTATCAAGGAACTTTTGGAGTCATAAACATTCATATTTTTTTCTCTAAAAAAATCTCAGAAAAAGATTTATAAGGATATGAATCATTTAAACAGATTTAAATAATCTGTTTTAACCACGAGTTAAGTGATGAGTCTTAATCTCCTTGTTCTTTTCAGTCCTTTTCCTAATGGTAATAAATAAATAAATAAATAAATGTTTCATTAATTGCTAACCCTCAGAGCATTAAATTAAATAGTTTTTACAGTAAATTTGCTGCTTCTTTAGGCTAGAATTAAAGTTACTTAATGTACCTGTTGAGAACTAGAGCATTTTTAAAAATACAATCACTGTATTTGCATTTGTAACATTTGATTTAAAAGCAGGAATAACTATTATGTAATATGCTGTTTATTTACTTGTACAGGGCTTACTGGCTTACTGTATGTGTAAACTTGAATTCAAATAGAAATGAATAAAAATTGTCTTTTAAATTAATGGCTAATTAAATGCTTTATTTATTTAATTGATTTTTTGAAACATACACTACATACAAATTTTATTATTACACATTTTTATTTGAATGTAACAACTTACAAAGCATGAACAGACACATGCATTTTAATACATACAACCCAGTCTGCTGAACCTCATGGATGACTTCTGATTAACTTTTACTGAAAGGAAGGCACCCAACTGCCATTGAAAACCATTGAAAACCATTTCTCAGTCAATTCCTGGAGGTAGAAAATTTATGTTCAGATGGTTAAAGCAGACTTTTCCTTCTTCATGCCAATCTTTTGTAGACAAAAGATTTCATGTTTTGAAAATAGTCTACATTTCCATATCAGTAACATATTATAATTTTAAGAATAAAATACTGTGGATTTTGATAGAAGAAGTAAATAAATTGCAGTAAACAGAATATTATATCTATCGGATGAACTAAAACCAAACCATGTGTTGACATTATGCTAAGAAAATCTAACAAGCAGATGCTTCAGAGATGTAAATGGTTTGAATAGCTGAATACCATATGGGTATGTTTTTCAAAGGATATGTTTTAGGGAAGATGCATTCATCTTTCAGTGGCTTGTCATATGAATTGTCACGTGAGTCAGAATAGAGACTTTTGGCTTGGCAGTTATTGAAATGGGCCAAAATCCGGACTGAGCTAGAAGTTTTGAAAATGTATAGTACAGCAAGACCTAAAACCAGAACAGTCCAGGAAAGAGATAGCCCTTGGCCATTTTTGTGCTGTCATAAGGAGATGCTGAGTGGCATAAGAATTTGCCTTTGTTAGAATCACAGAATCAGGTAGTGTATAAGTGACATTTAGATGTACCTAGTACGTCCTTCTGTGTAGAGCAGATCCATTTAAAGAGATCACTTAGGGCTGTGTGCAGTCAGGTTTTCAGTATTTCCAGACATACGTCAGTGTTGACTGCCTTTACATTAAGGAAATGATCACTATTTGGGGGGAGGGGGGGGAGAGGAAGGGGGAGGTAATTTCACACAGTTTTCCATTCTTAGGACCAACAGGGGAGCATCTCTTATTTTTCCAGAGCTGAGAAGTACCCAGCCTCTACAAGACAATTTCAGTGCTCATTCTCTATTCCACATTAACTCCTTATTGGAAAGGAAAAGAATTATCAGAATCATAAACTACATGAGGAATTTTTTTATTTTTTTTTTTTTTTTGTTTCCCCCACGGCGCTGTCACTTTCTTCTATTTTTAGTTTGGGGTTCAGGTTTGGATGGATGAATGCAAGACTGGAAGACCTGCTGCCCTAGAATCATGTCCTAAAAAATGAAAGAACAAAACGTATGAAAATGGTCAGCAGATGTGCTCATATGCTTTTTATTTTCAAAGTATTCCCAACTTCATTTCACAAAAGAAATAAAAAGGGAACAAGCAATTAAACTCCCAATTTGGTTTTCTATTTTTATCACATTTTCATCCATTACACCTTTCTTGCCTGAGATTTAAATATATTTTTAAATATCAAATCAAAATACAACCTTCTATTATAATTTGGGAATATTCTTTTTTCCATGTTTTAAATAAGGTAGAAAGGAAATAGGGGAATGAAAAGCAAAAGTTATCATCTCTATTGTAAAATTATTTTGACACGAGAAACATTTAATTTTTAACAGCCTCCATTTTACTCATTTTCAGCTTCTTGCTGAAAATAGTTGTGACAAATAGAAAGCAGGGCTTTGTATGCCATTGTTCCAGATAGTTCTGTATATACACAATGATAAGACACATCTCCTTGATCATCATAACAAGCATTATTATTTGAAATATACAGTCTTACTTGAACACTCCCGTGAAGCGCTGTGAAAGTGAAAATAGATAAGCACCTTATTAAAAATAAATAAATAAATAAATAAATAAATAAATAAATCCCAGACAAAAACAAACAGTCTCCATACTACAAATTCCCATGAGATCTCAAGAAGTGTTCCTACGTATGATAGTAGCTGAAAGTCTGGACTTCTCCTTTCAGTATTCATAATGAAACTCCTGGTTGATTAACAGTATAAAGACCTGGTTCTTCATATCTGATGTGTAAATATGAATTTATAAGCACTTACTTAAACTTGACACACTGAGCTTCAACTACATTCTTTATTATCCTCAGATGTTTTTTTCCTCATAACTCCTTTCACAGAGTTTTCATGAATAAAGCTGCCTGCATTTAAACTTCAAAAGAGATTAGTTTACCCCTTTTAAAACATAGTGATAGTTGTGTGTTTTAACATTTTCAGGAAAAATATTTATTTATCAGGTATTTTTTTATCAGTTGCCTCTCATTTTATCTTTTTACTTGAGTTTTCCCTGGTGATAGTTAAGTTCTAAAAAAAATAAATAAAAATGCTAGCACAAGCCATCAGAACTGAAAATATTATAGTTGGATATATGAATAACTCTGTGTCAGCAGGACTTAAAGAATAGCAATGTTCACCACCTCTGTAGCTTATTCAAATTGTAAAAGCTAATATTACAGTAACTTTCAAATTTGATCACAAATAAGGGTATATTCCCAAGCAATTCAATATATAATTTGCCTTTTGGCATAGTACGACAGTCTTTTAAATCAAGAAAAAGCTAAAAAGGAATTTAATTAAGTTGATGTAGTATGATACTATAGAAATGGAAAATTGGTATGTAGAAAATGTTTCTGAAATATGACTGCTTTCATAGCAAAGTCATTAATACAATTGCAGTAAAACCAAATATTTAACCAATGTTAAATCAAACAATTCCCTCTGGTGTTTGTATGATGTGAATTAAACTTATTCTCAAAATTACTAGAAGTTTTAAGTACTGCTGCTTCTCCTACTTCTTTTATGAAAAGAGTGTTGAAGACTTTGAATAGCAATTCACTGCAGAATGAAACTTGAGTATTAAGTACAGGCAAATCCATCCTGAAGACCATGGGCTGAAAGTAACCTGGCACAGCCTATCCTTTAGCCTGCCCTGGGCCCTGGGCCACCATGGCAGTGATTCTCCCCCACCAAGCAGTCTGGCTCTACCCTAGACATTTATCCATTTTTCAGCCAGTTCCCCTCAGCTTTATAGTTTTTCCACATAACGGCATATGGTATGGAACTTCCCCTTGGCCAACTGTCCTTATTCTGTGCCCTTGTGCTCCCACTGCCACCATGGTGTCCAGCACTAGGTGCACAGTTCAAGAAGCTGAACAATTGAAACGTGCCAGTTTTATGCAGCACCAGTCAGCAGCAACTGAAACATTAGTCTGTTCTACGTTGTTCTTTAATTCTAGAGACAAAATATAGCATCATACCAGACCCTACAAAGAAAATCACCACTACAAAGAACATCAGGCACAGCACTGGTAGTGAGTCAAGGAAGTGACTGTCCCACTCCTTTGTGCTGGGCTGATGTAGCCTTACCTTGAGCACTGTGTGACATTTTGAGTGCTACAATACAAGAAGGACACAAAGCTATTAGAAAGCATTTAAAAGAAGGCTATGAACACAGTAAGCTGTCTAGTAGATAGTGAACACATATAAGAATTGCCTGAGGGCCCTTGTTGCGTTCAGCCCAGAGCAGAGGTGCTGAGGGGAGGCCTCATGGCAGCCGCAGTTCCTCACAAGGAGCCGAGGGACAGCACTGAGCTCTGCTCTCTGTCAACCATAACAGGGCTCAAGAGGGAAAAACATGGAGCTATGTCAAGGAGGGGCAGCTGGGGGTGAGGGAAAGGCGCTGCACCAAGAGTACAAACACTGGAACGCATTCCCTGGGACAGTGGTCACAGCCACAGGTCTGTTGGAGTTCTTAAGTGTTTGGATAACACTCTCAGAAACATGGTTTGAATTTTTAGTAGTCCTGCATGGAGACAGGAGTTAAATTTGTTGATGATTCCTGTGGGTTCCTTCCAATAGTGGATACTCTATGATTCTATGAAATGCATCATAATGCTACTCTGATGAATACTTAATTTACAGTTCAGATTGCCATTAATACATCCCAACATAACACAAAAAAAGCGCAAAAATATCAATCAGCTAGAGATGGAGGGTACGATAAAGCATGTTTCTGTTTGTAAAGGAGGCAGTGACGTCTCTTACGCTGAGAGTGAAAAAAAGAAAAAAAAAAAAGAAAAAAAAAAAAAGATGGTTGTAATATCTATCAAAAGGCAACAGTAAAATCACTCGATCAGTAATGCATTCTTTGGAAATAAGCCAGTTGATGATGCTTATTCATTGCCAATAACCTCAGTTCAGATATTTCCAAAACTGGGACTATATATCAAATCTGGAATCATCAAAAGCAAAAAATAAAATGTTTTTCCTTAGGAATTCTTTGCTAGGTATGTTTTAGTTGAACAGGTGATTTCAGCAGTATCTGATTCCAGAAAAGATTAAGCCTATCTAGTAAAATTACTTAAATAGATTGTTTTTGTTTTGTTTTGTTTTATAGGTTTGGTGGGTGGGATAGCTTTGGCCAGCAGCCAAACACTGATTTAGCTACTCACTCCCTTCTTTCCATCACAAAGACAGAATTAAAGAGTATGTGAGCAGAGATAAAAGATAAAAACATTGCTTACCAATTACTGTAACAGGCAAAACAGACTCAGTTCAGAGAAAATTAATTTGATTTATTATAAATTAAAATAGATTTTGGCAGTCTATTAAACATTAACATTAAAACAACACCTTTATTCCCCTATTTCCCTTCCAAGCTCGACTTCATATTTTCACTCCAGATTCTTCTCTCCTGAGCAACATAGATGAATACAGAGGAAACAGAAATGGTAGATTATGGTTTTGGTCTGCCACTCCATCCTGCTCACCCTTTTTGCCATCCTTAGTTAGGGCTCTGCTGTGGGTTGCAGGAAAACAAACACACCCACTCACCTGTTCCAGTGTGAATACTCCTACAGGCTATAAATCCTCAGTAAATAGCCGCCTGCCTGGGTTTTCCAGCCCCTCTCTCAGAAGGCTGCTACTAAGTCTACTGCCTTCTATGATTGAAAACAAACAAACAAACAAAAATAATAATAAAAAAAAATCAAAAAGATATTTAGAAATTCAAACAAAATCATCAAATAAAAATGTTTTTATTACTGTTTACTTTTATCAATCCAGAAGCAAAAATGTTTTGACATAACACACAAGTACAAACACTAAATAGTGCTGAAACACTAGTGTCAGTGTAGAACAGCTAAATAGCTGTTAAGATCGCTGCTACAGAATAAGTCAGTTTTTAAGTATTTCCATGCAAAGAATATATAATTAAACAAAAAATAAATGAGAAATAAGAAAATGCACTAAATAGTTTAATGCACACAAACTAAACATTTAAGACACAGTGGACCAAAGACTTAAATTTCAGTAGCATTTTTGAATAATTAATGTTAATGCTGGTTGCTTTCTACCTAGCAATATAGCTATTAGCATTAATGCAAATTGCAGCACTGCAGCCTCAGATGCTACATTCAAAGCATATTTTCTGATGTCATTAAAACATGGCTTTTTGGAGAAATGATTTTAGTTGATTTTATAAAATACTTTTTGCTCCAGTGTTTATATATAATTATGTCAATACTATTTCTTATAATTTTCACATAATAGTAATCATTTGATTGTCAAATATTATACTGATGAATGCAGACTAACAATGTCATTTGCTACAATTACTTTTTTCTTTCCTGAAAATTCTGTTTCAGTACATGATCCTATATATATATATATATATATATATGCAGTTTTTGTAATTCTCTCAGAAGAACTACTGTAAAGTAATTCCACAGCTTTCTCAGAAACTGATAAAGCAGGAACTCATCCCCTTATTCAGAAACTTATGGTGAGTATTCAAAAAATGGTAATGTTATTATCTCTGGTTCCAAGTCTGTTCCTCTTTGCTCCAGAAAACTAAGTAGAAATTAAGCAATTTGACTTTGTACTGTTCCTCATATTTGAAAATAAATAAATAAACAAAATGTATTTTAAATATGGAGATATACAGTGTCTTCCAGGACACTGTGGAGAAGAAAGATGCTAAACTGAAATTCATTAATAGAAAAGATGACTAGCTTTTAGTAAGTCTAAAGTGGGATTACAACATGCTCTATGTAATGCTCTCCAAAAGAGCAGTATTACCATCTTTCTGCTGTAGGTGCTTAAAAATCTCAAACTGACAAGTCCTAATACTAATCTCTAGCTTCAACTGTTGGGTCTTCGCATAGCTACTGATTAAGTTACTGAGGAATAGAAGTCACCTATATTCATTCTTCTTCTACCTTGAAACATGCAGCATAAACACAAAGATACATAATGTGCTTTATACTGCACCCTACCCCATGTGGTCCAAGTGTAGAAGTGTAACAGTGAACAGGACCAGGGCTGGTCACTCTCAGAGGGCCTGGGTCTTCTTCACCAGCTAGATCCAGCTGGAAGTTTTTAGAGCAGAAGTTACTCTGTCCTACTCCATGCTATCATGTGATAAGTCTTACTGGCAGGAGTAGCTTTTTGCATGGAGAGGGACAATGGTTGGCTGGGGGCAACAGCCTGACAGATCACAGAAGAGAGACAACAGTCCCTTTTGTCATGGGGCAGACAGGTACCTGTCCTCTTCCTTGCTAGGACCCCAAAAAGCAGCCAGAAGGGGAGGAAAGGAGATGAACCTCTGAAGAAGGCCAGCTTCAGAAAGGAGCACCAAAAAACAAACAAAACAAAAATTAAAACTGGCATTAGTCACTTTCACTGTGCAACACTTTTGAAGGTAGTGTTGATGAACATTTCTGAGTGGTTACTGATTATGCATGTTGGTATTGCTGTAACGGCTGTTTAGAACTATTTTGTTTAAACTGTTGGATTTTCAACTGGATTAAAGGCAAATCCTTGACTTTTTTTTGTAAGGGTTGACCAGCTTTTACTTAAAACAGACTGTGATTGCATAGGTATTTGTGTATCAGTACAGCAACAATTATCCATAAAATTTTACTTTTCTGATTTTTTTATTTTTTTATATTTTTTACTGGAATATTTAAGAATTTCTCTCCCATTGGCCAAGTCTATTTTTCATTAATGAGTACTTCTGTCTAAACATAGATAGACTGAAACAATGAGGACACAAGAGCAACATAAACCGTGAGTGATATCTAGTGCAGTTAATTTGTACAATGGTGTTAAAAACTATTATTTCCTTTATACTTAGAATATATACTATATATACTTATAGAATATTATACAGTGTATTAGTGTTCACTAAGTCTTTAGCCAAGTTACAAATTAAAAAACAAACGAAACCTCATTCTGCCTGAGCTCCTCACAGAGTGAGAAACAAGGAGAGTAAGAAGAGACGTTTCCAGTTACTACTCACAAACTGTTTCAGACAAAGCGTCAGTAGAGTCATGATCAGAGGATTTGTCTAAACACTGACTGTCCATACACATCTTGTGAAACTAAGCAGACAGATCAATTGTTTCAAAGAATTACATAGACTTCCCATTTTACTGCTGTAATGAATTTGTTAGAGGAGTTGGATAGACTGGGATGGTTCTGCTGCGTAACTGTTACAGCCTCTCCTGCTGAGACCTTAGATCACATTCACATCAAATTAAAAGGAAAACCAGGACATCAGACACTTATCAGCAAAAGAGCCATAGAACTCTAAAGTTATGTTTCATGTACTGACATAATTTCTAGTTTGTAGGACTTTTTGGATAAGGATGATGAGAAGAAGAATTTGAACAAACATATAACCCTTTCCAGATCTGAGACAACATAGCTTTTCCTAATGGCCTTAATCTTCCCTTGTCTCTGACTTTTATATATTTTCCCAAATAATTTTTCTTCAAACCTTCACTTCAGAATGTTATATTTCTTTTGAAGTGATGTTCTAGCTTGAAAGATTACTTTTATTTGGTTTCTGTCACTTCTTTTTCCCATTACTATCTTTTTGTCAAAAATAATTGGTAGCTAAATTCTTGCATACTGCTCAACACCTCCTGTTTTGTTTTTTGTTTGTTTTGTTTTGTTTTTTCCTTTTTTGTTTTGTTTTTTAAACATATCATAGAATGATAAAATAGCTTGGATTGGAAAGGACCATAAGGATCATCAGTCTCCAACCCCCCTCCTGCATGCAGAATTGCCAACTGCTAGATCAAGTACTAGATCAGATTGCCCAGGGCCCCATTCAACCTGGCCTTAAATACCTTCAGGGATGGGACATCCACAGTCTCTTTGGAGAATCCATCCCAGCACCTCACCACCCTCTCAATGAAAAACTTCCTCCAGCATCTAACCTAAATATCTCCTCCTTTAGTTTAAAACCATTTTCCCTCCTCCTCTGAAAAGCTATGTTGTCTGTTAACTGTCAGACATGACTTTTCAAATATGATCAAGAGTGGCTCAGCAACCACATCAGCTAGCTCTCTTAGAATTGTGAGATGCATGTCATCAACTTCAAAAACCTTATTACTCTTCTTTGGACCTGCTCCAGCACCTCAGTGTTCTTTCTGAACTGAAATGCCTAACAGAACACAATATTTGAGGTAAGGCCTCACCAGTGTCGAATAGAGTAGAGGGGCAGGATTTTTTCCCTAGTCCTGCACACCACACCATTCCTGACAAAAGCCAAGATGCCATTGGTCTTCATAGCCACCTGGGCACACTCCTAGCTCATATTCAGACAACTGTCCATCAGTACACCAAGGTCCCTTTCCAACAGGCAGCTTTTCAGATACTCCTCCTGAAACCTGAAGGGTTGTCTGGGTTGTTGTGACCAAAATGGAAGACCTGGCACTTGGCCCTATTGAAAATCATGCCATTAACTTTGGCCTATTGATCCAGTCTATCCAGGTCCTTCTGTAATGCCCTTTTCCCCTCAGGCAGATCAACACTCCCTCCCAGCTTGGTGCCATCTGCAAACTTACTGAGGGTGCGCTCAAGCCCCAGTAACGAGCCCTGGCGGGCACCACTCATAACTGGCCTCCAACTGGATTTAACTCCATTGACCACAACTCTTTCAGCCTGGCCATCCTACCAGTGTTTCACCCAGCAGAGTATGCACCCATCCAAACCATGTGTAACCAGCTTTTCCATGAGAATGTTGTGGGGGACAGCGTCAAAGGCCTTACTGAAGTCCACGTAGACTACATTAAGAGCCTAACCCTCATTTACTAAGCAGGTCACTTTGTCATAGAATGAAATCAGGTTTCTTTTCCCCATCCCTATCTTCTAGTGCAAGGTGCTGTGTGCCCAGGGAGCAACTAGTATTACTATTAAAGACTGAAGCAAAGAAGGCATTAAATACCTCAGCCTTATCCTGATCTTTGATCACTGTGTTGCCCTCTGCATACTACAAGGGATGGAGATTATCCATAGCTCTCCTATTACTGATGATGTATTTATAAAAATATTTATTGTTGTCTTTCACCATAGTAGCCAGGTTCAGTTCTAGCTGGACTTTTGCTTTTCTAATTTTCTCCCTGAACAGTTTCGCTGTGTAGTTGTAATCCTAATAACTTGCTTGTCCCCTCTTCCAGAGACTGTAAACTTTCCTTTTTGTTCCTGAGTTCCAGACAAAGGTCTCTGTTCAACCGGACTGGTCTCCTTCACCATCAGTTCATCTGCCATGATTTGGGAATGGTCAGTTCCTGCACTATTAAAAAAGGTATTCCCAGCCTTTCTTGACTCTTTTGACAAGTCAGTAGCCATCAATCACAGCACTCCAGCTGTGTGAATAATCCCATCGTGTTTCCATAATGGTGACTATACCATAGTTTTCTGATCACACAGTGGCCTCCAACTTCTCCTGTTTGTTACCCATACTGTGTGTATTAGTGTAAAAGCACCTGAGCTGGGTCTCCTACTGTCAGTAGCCCCAGTAACCTCTTGACCATACTCAGGTGTTTCCACAGCCACCAACCTCACACCAACCTTTGTGTTCATCTACAAAAGTGTGAGTTGTTCTTCTCCTTCACCAAGACATAAGACTGTGGGATCTCACTAGCACATCCCCCTCCCACAAGCAGTGACACATTACATTCAGGCTCTGTTCTAGTGATCACAGTTACACCCCCACCCCCTTCATACCTAGTTTAAAGCTCTGTCAACAAACCTTCACTATTCCCATCATAAAACCCCTTTCCAACAGTGGGATAAGCTATTCCTATTGGTTCCCAGCAGTCCTGGTCTCAAGTAAATAGGGCCAAGGTCAAAAAACGTAAATCTCTGCCAGGTACACCAAGCTTGGAGCCAAGTATTAATCCATTGGCACATCATGTTCAGTCCCTCATCATTTACTATAACTGGAGGGACGGAGGAGCACACAACTTGTTCTGCTAAACCCTTGTCCAGTCACCCCAAGACTCTGAAGTCATAAAATCATAGAATCCTTAGAGTTGGTCAGGACCTTTAAAGGTCATCTAGTCCAACTCCCCTGCAATGAATAGGGACACTTACAGCTAGATCAGGTTGCTCAGAGCCTGGTCCAGCCTGACCTTGAATGCCTCCAGGGAAAGGGTTTTCACCACCTCTCTGTGCAACCTGTTCCTGTACACAGTGAGATAACAAGCCTCCTTACTATACAGTCTCGTGTATGGGAGTCAGACAGTTGCTCCATGCTTGAATAATACTTAAAAACGGTTAAACACACACCTCTTCTTGTGTAGGACAGACTCAGCCTAGCCCATTGCCACAGACTTACCAGGCCAATGTCTTCTCACTGTGCCACATGAATAGGTGGCTTATGGCACCCACACCACATCAGCCTCTCCTGGGTTTCCCCTGGGAAAAGAAAACTGCAGAACTCCCCAGTATTTGTTGTCATTGATCCAACTCCAAAGCAGCAGACCTTAACTACTGAGCACTAGTTCCAGGGTTCTGTCACTTCAGCCAGGACTGGGAGACAGAAAGCTCTCCTGCTCTCACACAAGCATCCTAAAGAGTCATCAGCTTTGCTACACTCCTTTGTATCCAAGGACAGCTTTCCAAAAGATGATGTCCAACGACTACTTAAACAGCCTGAAGTTTGGTCTCACAAATTTCAGGGTCCTGACTCCATTGTTTGACAGTCCCAAGATCCTTGTGATCACAAATTCAACCAGGGTACTGTCACTGCAGCCCAGACTGCCTCCAATCTTAATATCTTCAATAATCTTCTTACTGATGAGCATTAGATCCAACAAGAAGTTCACATCAGGCAAGTCTGTCCTATACCTGAACCAGAAAGTTGATATTAACAGACTTTGGGAGTCTCTTGAATCACTTGCAGCTCACCATATTGTCTTCCCAGCAGATATACAGGTGATTGAAATCTCCCATCAGGGAGAGAGTCTGCATGTTAGACACTTCTTGCAGCTGAAGCAAGAAGGCCTCATCAGCAGGCTTCCCTTGATCAGGTGGCCTGCAGTACACCCTGACCACCAGATGTCCTTTATTTGTCTTGTCTGTAGCCTTAACCCATAGACTTTCAACCTGTTCAGAGGGAACTCCTCCTCATAGTCTATCCACTTTTTTTTTAACACAGAGAACAACTCCTCCATCTCTCCTATCTTGCCTATCTGTTCTAAAAAGCTTATAGCCATCAGTGGGGGTATTCTAGTTATGCAAGTCATACCACCATGTGTCCATGATAGCAATAAGATCACAGTCTTCCAAGTGTGCCACAGTTTCCAACTCTTTCTGCTTATTTCCCACACTGCATGCATTGGTATGGAAGCACTTCAGCTATGCCTTTGGACACGTTATCTCCCTAGAGGAGTCCTGCCACAAACCTCTGGGACAAATTTTATGTTTTTTTCCCCCGCTCCTTCCAAAAGCGACAGTGTTCTCTGGCTGTCACTCAGCAGTAAATGTCCTCCTTCCTCCGGCAGCTTTAGTTTAAAGATGTGGTTTAGTTTAACATAATTTATATTATAAATAAAGACAACCACAGGAATTCTCTCTATTTTTTGTATTCTCAGGGAAATTAGAAAGTAATTTTGATTTAAAAAAGAAAAAAAAAACAAAACTAGGTAAATGATAAGAAAGGCAGATAATGCAGATACAATAGACATGCTGATAATACATTTATTCTGTTGTAAAATCTTTCATACTTAACAAGATGAATAGTAAACATTCTGAAAGGACAGAAACAGATCACTCACCACAAACACCCCTGAAAAATACTGGTTAGTGGAAAAGATTTATAGCTACGAGTAATTTGAGGCTTAGAAAGCAGTCTGTCTAGTAAGAAGCAAATGTAATTCAGTCTACGTATTTTACCTAGAATGTAAGAAATTAATTGGTCATGGTTCAAGATATGTTCGTAAGAATAAATTCCTTGTTGCTTTTATAATACCTCAGCAAAAGTTACTACAAAGGAAGGATCTGATATGTCCTAATTATTATTCTCCAGAGAATCAGGATGAACTTCTGTGAAAGACAAAACTGTTTCTTTTTTGTCTCAAAGCTTGCTTTATGAGGCCTTTCTGATGATAACTCTGACTGGCAAACACTAGCTATCTAGGAGTGTGAATGGTGGGTGTCACCGTGCCACAGTACCTCTGCTTATGATTGCAAAGATAAGCAGAAGCAGGACAAGCAGTCTTTTTCAGGGGTGTGGCTTGAAGGAGCTGACCACTGAGAAAAGTGATAATGCTTGTGCATGACAACAAAGGCACCACTCCCTGGTTTATCTGTTGGGCCATGTATGTCACGCTAAACTGAGAAAAAAAAAAAAAAAGAAGTAAAAAAAAAAAAAAAACAAAACAAACAAACAAAAAAAAAAACAAAAAAAAACCACACAGAAATGGGACATAAAAGGCCCTTACTAAACTAGGGACTTTGGAGACATATTCCCAGAGATACCTTTATCGGAGAATTCCCTGAGGGGAACACCTCTTTGGAAGAACCTCCCAAGGCCAGCTTGCTGTGGAGCTTCCTGACTTTCTCCCATCCCCCACAGTGATCAGATGAGTTCCTGACATCAACGGACCTACTGTGTACCTCACTGGACCCACGGTGGTAACTATCTCTTTCACTCTCTACAGAGACTCCTTGCTTGTATTTCCTACCTTCCCTTCCCCATCCCCCTAAACGGCTAGGACTTTCATAAACTGGTTGGACCAACATTTGAACTGTTGTTTCTTAATCTCATGCCGGGTATACATATATCAAAGAACCTTGCCTCCCTCCTGTAAATTGGAGCGAGACAACTGCTGCTTCTCATTCTCTGGAAGACAAATTTGAGGTTCATATTATGTTTTACTTTGCCTGCATATTTGCTGTAATATCCAACTTAAAGCTGCTGGTACAGCATTGTATCTGCTTTCTGATAGTGATATTTATCTGAATGAACAAATCCTGGCAAATCTCATGAATTTGTTTGAGAATGAATACATGATAGTCATTCCATACAGTGAAAACTTAACTATGAGATTTTTATTTTTTTTTTTTTTTTCCCTGTTTTCTGAAATTAGCTTTGATCTTTGATCTTAATCTATTACTAAAGGTATAACCAAATCTAATATTTATATTGGGAACACTAAATGAATGTGTTGAATCACATGGAAAGTGAGTACATTTTGTTTCACAACATGAAAGTGCCTGAATGAACCCTTCATACTAACTGATGTTATGTAGAAGAAAGGTTTAAGAAATTTTGATTAACAGGAAAACTTGTAATTCTTACACAACAGTGACTACAAAAGGATTCAAAATACTTGTTTTCTTTTTACGTATATTTAAGTACTTCATCAAAAAGCAATAAAAGCCTTCAACATCTACAAGAATAAGTGAGTCATCACTCAAAAGAGTTAAGAAGGGCTCCTTAAAATGTGTATGGATTCTGCCATCATGTTGAAGCATTCAATATTTTCAGAAAAAAAGTACTTGGAACAGAAGTGAAAATGACAGAACAACCAACTTGAGTGATCTTTTCTTCTTTTAAGAGTTTGTTCCAAACTGCTAGGAATAAGAAAGCATAAGCAATTTGTTGTTACTGGCTTCCATAGTTACTGAAATCAACAAAAGGCTCAAAAAATTATTGTTTTGCATTTTTATTGTCGAGAAAAAAATTACAATTTATCCAAAATGGCAGAAGCTGAACTTAGTTCTGTTTTAAAAATCAATATCTTTTTGCTTCTGTTCATACTGAAACTTGATTTTATAATTGATGGTGCTCATTGAATTACAAATCAATAATTAAGCTTGCTATTTTGGTTTCATTAATGGTTTTTATAGTGGTGACAGAAGTACAAAAATTCCCCAACAGGAAACAATATTCATCTTCATTTACAGGCATGAGGCTTGCTTTTCTGCTTGCAGAACTGCTGCAGCAAATGTCCTAAGTAAAAAGTTGGAGCAATATAAAAGCCAAAAATAAATAAATAAATAAATAAAATTTAAAAACACATAAAGTATATTAAACTAAATGAAAATACATGTCAGTGTTTTAACTGTGCTATTTCAGTGGAGTACATTTTGTCAGTTATGTAGGGGACAGCTTTCATAAAATAAATTTGGATAATTGGTTAGTTAAAGGTAGTAGTAATGATATTAAGTTTTCAAACTACATAGTACTGCTCAAACAATAATTTATTGGCTCATATTAATCTTTATGCTATCCAGAGAAGAATCTGGTATTCCCACAAAGTTGGATCTGGACCTGAATCTTGAGAAAGTGTAAGAAGTATTTTCTTATCATTTTTTATTTATTTATTTATTTATTTATTTGGCTTTGAGCAACTCTGTTGGACACTGAGAAAATATCAGGCATCAGTGAGCCACTTTATGCTGGATTAAACTTGTAAATCTGAATAAAGAAGACTCAAAGAGAAATTCACCCCAAATCCAGAAGTATCTGTGAAAACGAAAAGCAGAAGCAGCTGTTCTAGTAAAAAAATGATCATTCAGGTGTTTCACAAATTTTCTGTTAACTCTGAGCAATCATGCCTCTCCACGAAGCTCCTGTTGTAGCTTTTGTCCATGTAAGTATGCAGAGCATTCTTAAAATAGAACTTGGAGTAAAGAGACATTAAATAAATGAATAAATAAATAAATAAACAGTAGAAAACATAACTGAAAGCAAAAATAATCTGAGTAATACAAATATGAAGTAACATGAGATTTCAATTGTAAATCCCTACCAAAAGAACAGATTTTGATTAGAACACATAAAAAATAATTCAGAGAGGCTTACAGAGAAAGAACAACTTCTGAAAAAAATGGCACAGTTAGAAGCTATCTGCTGAAGACTGATATATTGGCAATTTTTTTTCAAGGCAGTAGCCAAGCCAGCTACATTAGCTAAACCTCAGGAGGTAAACAAACCAGAACAAATTATCATACTACCACCTGATAACAAGTTATATTGATTTCATAAACTATGTTAATGTAGTCTTTTGCAGGTAAAGATGTTTTCTTACTGTTTAATTGTAAAATATCTTTGAAATAAAAGAGATTTATTTGTGGTCAAACAGACTAGGTCTGAGACTGGGTATTAATGCACACCTGTTATTATGTCAGGCTTTTTAGGTAATGGCTTGTGACTATTCTTTTTAAAAATGATTATGTACCTGTAGCCTAATAGACAGTTTTGTTACTCAGCATGTCAAAAATGTCAGCATAGCTCTTTGATGCATTTATTTTTTAATAATGCTGTTGTTTGTAGGAATCTATTTTTGTAATTTCTTTACTGTAGTGTCAGACTGGTAAGGGAACGTCTCAAGTGAACATGAGGCAATCGACATCACTTTGTGAACAGTTTTATATTTGAATGTATTTCTCTGGAGCTGTTTGCCTTCAAAAGGGAGGGCCCAGGAAAGTTTATTGATTGAAGACCTGACCTGGGAGCTAAAGATTCCAGCTTGATACAGGAGACTGGGGGATGGTACCACTGTATTCCATGAAGGCAAGATAAAACCTGGTTTCTCCCTTCTTCTTTTTATCTGCTGATTTAAATTGGGAGGGCCTGAAAGGTGGGAAAAGGGATTTCCTGCTGAGATCTTGATGCCAGAAGCTGTCACTCCAAAAGAGCAGGCGCAACAACTTTGACATAAAATTAAGAGTTCTGTATGCCATCTTAGTTTTCAGTGGAGCAACACAATCTCGGACGACCCACCACTACTGGAGACCAGCACCTGACACCAAGACACTGCTGGATCGAGAAGTGATGAATCATTTTGTTTTACTGTGTTTGTATGTCTGTCTGTCTCTCTCTCTTTCCCCATTTTTTATCTTTTCTCTTTATCTTCTTTTATTCTTTTACTCTGTGTAGTAGCCGTTACCTAATGTTGTCTTACATGTAAGGCTCATTAATCATAATTAGCCAATTAACCAATTTTACCTCCAAGTTGTCATGGTTTTGCAATTTTGTTGCAAAATTATTAGTTGTTTCAAATAAAGCTCTCGATAAATTGATGTGTATTATTCCTCTGATTCTTGGATGACTCCATAGCGGAAGCGACCGCATCTGACAGGGGAGCTGCGACTCAGGACATAGAAAATTATCCACCTCCCTGAAAAGACATCGAGTGAGACAAAGCAGGTAGAAAAGGCTATCTGAGGTAATGTATCTTTAAAATATTTGTCAGTGTTATTTAGAAGTTGTTACATGTTGTGAGTGCTCATTTTATCTCATGCTGATCAGCTAAAGTGAAAATGCTTAATAAAAAGCGATCTCTTCCAGATTCTTTGATTTTGACTGCTAAAGATCATGGTGATCAAGACTTATAATGATAGATTTCATGTCCTGATATAGTTGGAGCACAGTCCTGCACAAAGACAGAGACCTGGGCAAGGCAATTGCAGACTATAGTTCCTCTGTGGTTACCTGTTGTGAAAATTTGTGTTCATCCCAGAAAAGCACCCAGTAGGCTAAACTCCTAAATCATATGCATAAATTTAAAACCAATGAAACTGTAAGTAAACAGTGCTTTAAGAAGAATCTTCTGTCTTGTCAAAGAATAGAGGAGAAAGAGAGGAAGATTATGTCTGTTGTGACAACTTTCACAGTAGTTATCCTATCCTCCTCATCTGTATTTGTGGCATGTTTTGTGATTGCACAGTGTTACTAGTTTGAGATTGATCTGAGAAATAGAAAGATTTATTTTTGTTCTTCAGCAAAAAAATGGTTATGGGAGAACTAAAAAATCTCTTAATGAACAACAAAATTGTTATATATATAAACTAATTTTATGTGACTAACTATAAGCAGATAGGACTTCTCTTTGTCAACACAATTCCTAATGAATTCCAGTGCATTGTCCATACATATCTGTTTCATTCAATTGGAAATCTTTTTTTTCTTTTTTTTTTTTTTAATTTATATATATATATATATTTAAACGAAGATATATAGCTAAGAAATGACAAAGGAACAGGAGGAACTGCAAACAAAACAGCATCCTAGCATCAAGGGAAAGATTTGCCAAGGAAGAACAGCATTACTGCCATAGCAACAATCTGTTGTGTATGCATTTTCTTAACTTTAAATGCAGCTTTATCATTTTAGTGGGTGAATGAGGTGCCCAGTTGTAATATTTTTTATATCTAAATCTTAAACTTGAGTTTCCAACATTAAAGATATTTTTCTTACTATTAAGAGTGTTCTACTGAAAGAATGTTAAATTAGTTCACCGTATTCTAATAAGACAGGGGATTTAGAAAGCGAAAATTATATTATAATACAGGCCAATTACTGCTGAACAGAAAAAGAATGGAAATATTGCCATAATAGTAATTAAAAGCAGTGAATATCAGGTGTATGAAGTATTAATAGAAAAGACTACATTTGAATAGTCTTATAAAAGGTGAAATCAAGCTCAGAAGTAACCATAAACCATTGAATGGAAAAGGTTTATGGGTGATTGCAAGTGGCTCACAAGGATACATACCTGGGGCTTTCATATTTCTACCTAGAAAACTCTATGAAAAGAATATGCTCATGCCATTCATGCATGTTCCATATAACTTCCCAAACAGTGAGGCTGAAATAGAGGATATGCTAAAATTGTCAAACATTCTGGAGAACTGCAAGTCAGTTCTACACGTCATGTAATGTGTTTTTGTAATGAGCATTCAAGTTACTATGCCTGAACAAACCAAATTCACAGAATTCATCTCCAGTGCATCAGCACAATGAATTCATTGAATTTGCGCCATGATCTTAAACTGTGTATACACAGCAGTTGTTCAGGATTCCAGGAGATAAACAGTTCAGTCAGAAATACAGTTATTTCTGTGTAGGATATTGGTGATTAGACTCAGAAATCCCAACCAAAGGTGTAATAATTAGGAAATGTGCACATCTATTCCTACCGATGTATCTTCTGAAGGTATACAGAATATATACACAGCATATATATAGAATATATATAAAACATTATGCTTGAATGCCTTATGATACCTTCAAGAATTATGCTTAAAACATACTGTCTGCTGTCAACTGCAAATTGAATATCTACAGAAAGACTTTCTAGGTTCCCCTTAGTCTTATAGGTTGTGCAGACATAACTAGCTATGGCAGAACAGTATATTACACTCAGATTTGCTATCACACGTTGAAATAGAGGCATGCTACAACCAAATGCAACTATAGAGGTAGAATGCGTTAATAAGAATATGTGCAAATTAGAATCTCCAAACACTGACATTGTAGTGCTTAAATATCACGTTTCCATTGTTCCAATTATCCTTGAAATCTGTTGCTGCCAATAACCAAATTGGCTTTCATTGTGCTCAGAGCCACATCCAGCCTTTATACCTGAAAGAGGTGGCCTGTTCTCCTTCTGGGCCTGCTCTTTTTGGGCCTGTGTCAGACTGTGGAGGAAACTGGAATTAACATTTCATTCACTTCTGTCACCTTGCTGAAAAAATTCCTTCACACTAAAAAGAGATTTTTAAATGTGTAGTTTGTCAATAAAGTTAGTTAACTTCACTCTATTTTTTCAATTTCTTTATGTTTGTTTGACTGATTGATTTCAGTTCTTGGTTAACTATCATGCATAAATATAACTCCATTCTTCTAGTTGCCATTCTCTATTGGAAACACAAACTTCTTTAAACTCCTCACATTATTAGCTTTTTCCTTCCTTGTCATGTGACAATTTCAGTATTTTATTTTTTTTTTCCGAACTTTATTTTTCACATTTGGATAGTTTACACTAATATAAGTCTGAAAATAAGAATTAAAATGATTCAATATGTAGTAGATATAACAAGTCTATCAAATTCTGAATGATTTCCTTTTAATAAAACCATTGTTTAAGATGGATGAAATGCTACCTACTTCAGTAGCAGAACTATGATTTAAGTACTTAAGCCTCTGATAAGGAGCATGTTGTTCATATGTGTTATGATGTTAATGCTCCTAAGTAACCTGTCTTTCTGATGCCTTAACCAAGAATATTAACTATCTGGAATTCCAAGTGCACCAATAAATAAGATTCAAACATTCCAGCTTCTGAGTTATCCTTGAGTTTATTCTAGCATTATCTCTGGAGGTTACACTAACATAAACTATCAAAGGTAGGAAGGCCCGAATATAGGACAGACATGGAGAAAAGGCTTCTTCAGAAACACCCGAGCAGGTTATACACAAAACATCTCTAGTGTGGATGCAGTCAGGATAAACTATTCTCATTGTGAAAGCTTGTCAGTTCAACCAAATGCCTACTTGGCTTTCCAGACAGTTTAGTATGCCCAGAAATGTAAAAAATCCACACTAAAGTTGTTAACTATTCTAGGAAAGGTGAAAAAACTGTCAGGCCATTTATTGTGTCTCATTAATTATTGTACCTAATCCTTTTGGTTCATCCTTTTCCCATCTTCAAAAGTGAAATAAAAGACAGTAGATAAAATCTTTTATTATAATAATGTGATTGAACAGTGACATATTGACTGAGGCAGAATTATGTTTTACCTCTATTTTTAACTGATATTCTTGCAAATTCACAAATTGAAACAGTTCTGTTTGGTTTATATTTTGCAAATCAAAGCCAGTGATAGAAGTTTCTCAAACCAAAATATAACCTCCTGCATACTTCTGCAACTGATTTGTCTCTAAATTGTGTTCTAAATCACAAGTGCAAATATATATAGATGTATGCATAGTTTAGTAAAATATATATATATATCATTTTTTTTTTCTTCTTATATTGGATAGGAATAACTAATTTTAACATTATACTACAAGTGCAATTTGTCCTGATGTTATCAGAAATATGCATTTTGCAGGAAAAAAAAAAAAAACAACAAAAAACAACAAATAAAACACAAAAACAAACAAACAAAAAAGCAAATGAATATAAACTGATGTAAAAATCTTCAGAACTCACATTGTCAATTACAAAAGGTCACATTTCACATTTTCAATATCATTCTAACATCAAATACCTGATACTTGTTTTTTTCTCAAAAATGTATTCTTGGAACACTTTTGCATCTTACATCTTGCATCTCTTCAGAGACTTTGATCTTCTTGTCTCTGGAAGCCTCAGTAAAAACAGTTCAACTTGAAAGCCCATGAGAAGAAAAAAATCCCAACTTTATTTCTAACCTTTTTCTAACCTTGTCATTGCTGAATATTGAATGAAAATTTAATATGTTGGTCATAAAAGGCGCTGCAACTGATTGCCCTGACAAGTTACAGATACCCCATTTCTGGAGGCATTCAAGGCCAGCTTAGCTGGAACTTTGACCAACTTGATCTAGTGAAAGATGCCCTTTCCCCTTGCCAGAGGATATAGATCTAGATTACATTTAAGGTCTCTTTGATCCCAAACCACTTTGTGAGTCTGTGAAAGTCAAGAAAAGAAAACATAAAATGGTTTTAGATTAAAAGAGGAGAGATTTAGATTAGATGTTAATACAAAATTCTTTTCTCAGAGGGTAGTGAGGCAATGGAACAGACTACCCAGTAGTCTAGCATTTAGTAAATTAGTTTGTTTCTCCTCAGATTGTTGCTGTGTTTTTAATTATTTTGGGGTCCCGTTTCCCTTTTCTGGAGGCGTGGATTTTGTGAAATCCCTCTGCCCCACTAGTCACAGAACCAGGCCAGACCAGCCCAGAAACTGTTGACACCTGGACAGCCTGACCTAGTGGATGGAGACCCTGTCTATAGCAGAGGTGTTGGAACTAGATTATCTTTGAGGTTCCTTCTAACCCTTCTGATTCTGTGAAAAACATATGCGTGACATCTACACTGTAGAATAAATAATTATCTAAATTAATGTTGGCTTTTATTTGTAGATGTGATAAAGTGTATAAAATGTGTGCCAGTGGGTTTGTGTGCACATGCATTCACATGCACATTTGTGAGTAAATTAACTCACAGAACTGCTTTATGTGAAGATTTTGAGTAAGAATAGGCAATATGCTTAATTGAAGCAATAACAGATTGTTCTAGAAGAGAGCAAATCAAAGCCACAGATGGAATCTCTACCACTTTATAAAGCGTTATATTTGGACTAAAAGACTGCTTTGATTTGTTGTAATATACAAGACAATTTGCCTTGCAAGGCCAAGCAGGTACTTTTAATTGTGAAATCTGCTAGAGAAAAAAAAAAAATAATAAAAAATGGTTTCCTCTAGTTCTTATCTACCTATATATTATAAAGAAAGTGAAGGAATCAGACCTTGACTTTGATACCCTATGTACTATTAAAAATATTTTTTTTTAAAAGGTTATCGTTTCAGTGAAAAAAGAATCATTGTATTTTTTGTTTGTTTGCTTTGTTCTGTTGTTGTTTTTGTTTTCTGAACAATTTCACCCCTTATGCACATGGAACATTTTCATTTGGACTATTGAACACTCTTAGAAATCATAAACTCTGTGCTTGTTCACATACAGAAATATATGTATAGATTCATTAGTACACAGAGTGTGTTGATGATATTGCAAAATTACTTTGACTCCTGTAGCAGGATGATTCTTGAACAAAGTTGATTATTTGTACAAAACACAAGCTTGCTTTAAAATTATACATTGTAAATTACAATCATATTCTAGTACATTCTTAAACTGACACCTATTTGAATTGCTTTATTAATATTATTATTATTATTATTATTTCAAAGAAGGAATCTGATTTTCCTCCTGAAGGACTGTTATTCTCTAACAGTGAATTAATACATTGAGTATTCCTTGAATACATTCAATAAAGTGTTTGAATATGTGCTTGTTTTTGTTTGTTTGTTTGGGGGTGGTTGTTTGCTTATTTCCTTTCTTGATTGGTCTGTGTGGTTTTGTTTGTTTGTTTTTACTGTTAGCTTTAATGTGCATCCTGAAAAGACATTGGATGACTGTGTTTATCAATAAACAACAATAATAAATAACAATAAACAATAAACACTCCCTGTAAAACATGTAATTCATTACAAAATGGAGATAATGATGTAGTGGGTCATTTATTTGTTTATTGTCTATTGTTATACTTTCACCATTAACTTCTTATAATTACAACATAACTCTGCTAGAGGTATGGTAGAGGTAGATTCATATGAATGTATTAAGGCCAGTTTCTGTAGTCATCACTGAGAAGTACATATCTGTAAGATAAATGAATTTATTCACAAGGGTTACTTTAAACTGATGTAAATTATTGTAAGTACAAAGTGAAAACAATGCAAAATAAAACAAATAATAGAAGCAACACAGTAGCATAGAAGCACTGTAAAAGTCCTACTTTTACCAGTCCACTGGCTTTGTATTCTGACTCAATTGCCTTGACTTGTCTTCTCCTCCATAGTCAGTGCTATACCACATCCTGTGGAAAATACGATGATTCTAAACTTGTTACTGCTAATGAGCTCTTGTATTACAGCTAAATTTGCATTTCTATATATCCTCTTATTACTACATTCAATTGGATTTTGTCCTGTGTATATGAATATACAGATACATATATACATATATCTGCCCTTAAGTTACTTGTAAATATCTTCATCTACATTTTTTTTTTTTTTCCTGAAGCTTGTTTATTTGTTGGTTTGATTCTGTTGATTTGTTTTTGTTTGTTTGCTTGTTTTGATGTTGAAGCTTACTTTTCTTTCTAGTCTTATTCTGGTACTAATTTTTATACTCATGAGGCATATCTGATGGGTCTGATGTCCTACCCTCATGGGATACTTTGGGAAACAAACTCCAGTTTCAAAGCGAAGTATGTATTTCATCTAGTCACCATTTATTTTCTGTAACAGGTGGAAAGACAGCACTGTGTAGAAACACCGCACTCCATTTTAGATGCAAAATGTGACTGAAGAGGAAGAAATGGGAATAATAATGTAGACTGAGCCATAGAATTCAGCAGATTCCAAAAGTCATAGAACTTCATCACTGCTGCATTTTATAAATAGCCTTTTTGTCATTTTCACTGACTGCCAATTTCCTTTTTATGTTTGCTGTTCATTAGCACTTCATACAGCTCTACTCATCATCCTGTCCAGTCATACCAGAAGATACCTATTCAGTGAAAATCTATAGAAAAAAAATGTTGCTCCTGTGAAATGGAATTTCATTTCTGCCTAAAAATATATTACATGAAAAAAAAGGTAATAATGGTTAGAAAGCTGAGGTATTGTCATTTTTTTTTTTTTTAATTACATAAAAATAAAACAGGAAAGCCAGTGAAACTATTAATAGAAAGTAACATAATTTCTAATAATTAAAAATAATAATTTATGGATTTTTGGATTAATAAATATAAAATGAAGAAGCTAACTAAGGTTAGTAGTGCTAATCCTCAAGAAGCCTGTTACAGTGATGTATGTTAGAAATACTCCCAGATGGAAAGGTTGGGGAAAGAAGAAAATAGGAGTGCAGAATATAAGTGACAAAATACAAGTTGCAAAGCATTATAAATTACTTCTATGATAAAGGAGTTGAAAATGAAATATCTTTCTTGCTTTTATCAGAACACTACCAAGACAGAATATAAGTGCTGGGAGCTCATTTGGGATTGCTAAAATATTTTAACTTTTATCAGCTATGTATTATCTCTGCTTCCCAGAGTATGGACAGCTACTTACTATGATATAACTTCTTTCACTCCCCAAAGTCCATTCTAAAGAATATGTCCTAGAAACAAAAGTAGACTGAGGTAGAATTTGAACTTTTTCCTCATTATCTCAAGAGAATTCCTCTTACTGCAAAAACTTCAAAATTATTTAAGGAAATGGACGAAGGTGATAAGGAAATATGCGTGTTTTTGATCAGATTTCCCTGTGTTTTACCACAGATATATTTCCTCAGTGAAGACAACATTTTATAATATATTCTGGGTGTCAAATTATAGAATCACAGAGTGGCCTAGGTTAAAAAGGGCGACAGTGATCAGAGAGGTGACTCTCTGATTAAGGGAGCAGAAGAGCCAACACATAGACCAGACCATCTACGCAGAGAGGACTGCTGCTTCCTGGGAGCCAGGGTCAAACATGAGAGGAAGAAACTTCCTTCCCTAGTTTGGTCCTCGGATTACTATCCCCTATTGTTGTTTCAGATCGGTAGCAATGGTATAGGAAGAAATTCCCCAAAGACAATAAAAAGGTCTTCAGAGCCTTGGGGCGACAGGTAAAGGGTTTGGGAGCACAAGCTGTGTTCTCCTCTATCCCTCCAGTTATAGGGAATAATGAGGGACTAAATATGATGGGCCAATGGATTAATACCTGGCTCCAAGCCTGGTGTGCCTGGCAGGGGTTTGGGTTTTCTGACCTCTGCTCTGTTTGCACTAGACCAGGCCAGCTGGCAACCAATAGGGATAGCTTCTCCCACCAGTAGAAAGGGATCTTAAGATGGGAGTTGGGAAGGCTCATTCAACTTCCCAGACATCTGCAGGATTTATGAAACTCCAGAGAGCTTCTGGAGGGCAGGATTTGGTCTCTTTCAGACTACAGTTGAGAGAGTCCCCTAGAAGGTATTTCTGGAGAGCATGGGAGCCCAGGAAGGCTGGAAATGCTTTAAAGAAGTAATTTTAATGGTGCAGGAGCTGACCATCCCCAAGTCATGGAAGATGAGCCAATGGGCAAGGAGGCTAGACTGGCTGGAACTCAATACCAAAAGGAAAATTTATGGTCTCTGGAGAGCTAATTATGATTACAGGTATGTAGTGAAGCTGTTCAGGGAGAAAATTAGAAAAACCAAAGCCCAGCCAGAACTGAACTTGGCCACTAAGGTAAAGGAAAACAGTAAATATTTTTCTAAATACATCAACAGCAAGAGGAGGACTAGGGAGAATCTCTATCCCTTGTTGGATGCCAAGGGCAACTTGGTGACCAAGGATCAGGATAAGGCTGAGTTACTTAATGCCTTCTTTGCCTCAGTCTTTAATAGTAAAACTTGTTACTCCCTGGGAACATAGCCCCCTGCTCTGGTAGATAGGTATGGGAAACAGAATAAGCCCTGTGTGATCCATGATGACATGGTTTAGGACCTGCTCTGTAAGCTGGATGCTCACAAGTCCATGGGGCCAGACAGATTGCACCCTAGAGTGTCAAAGGAGTTGGCAGATGTGGTTACAAGCCACTCTCCATCACTCTTCAGCAGTCCTTGCTAACTGGGGATGTCCCAGCATACTGGAGACTGGCAAATGTGTTGTTCATCATCAAAAAGGGCTGGAAAGATGATCTTGGTAGTTACAGACCTATCAGTCTCACCTCAGTACCTGGTGAAGGTTATGGAATATATAATCTCAAGAGCCATCATGGACCTTTTAAAGGTCAACCATTGGATCAGGAACAATCAGCATGAGTTTATGAATGGTAAATCCTGTCTGACAAATCTGATTTTGTTCTATGACAAGGTGAGCCACTTAGTGGATGAGGATAAGGCTTTTGATGTTGGCTGCCTACTTCAGTAAGGCCTTTGACACTGTCCCCCACAACATCCTCATGGAAAATCTGGATGCCCGTGGTTTGGATGGGTGTATGCCCTGCTGGGTGAAGCACTGGTAGGATGGCCAGGCTGAAAGAGTTGTGGTCAATGGAGTTAAATCCAGTCAGTGTTCAGTCACGAGTGGTGCCCACCAGGGGGCCGCTTCTATTTAACATTTTTATTAATAATCTTGATGAGGGGTTTGAGTTCACTCTCAGTAAATTTGCAGATGACTACAAGTTGGGATGGAGTGTTCGTCTGCCTGAGGGGGAAAAGGCACTACAGAAGGACCTGGATAGACTGGATTGATGGGCAAGGCAAACTGTATGAGTTTCAATAAAGCCAAGTCTTTGGTCCAGCATTTTGTTCGCAACCACCCCAAGCAACCCTACAGACTTGGGAATGAGTGGATGGAAATCTGCCTGATCGAAAGGGACCTCGGTGTACTGATGGACAGTTGGCTGTGTATGAACCATCAGTGTGACCAGGTGACCAAGAAGGCCAACAGCATCCTGGCTTCTATCAGGAATGATGTGGTGATTAGGATTAGGAGAATAATCCTGCCCCTGTACTCAGCACCAGTGAAGCCTCCCTGGAGTACTGTGTTCAGTTTTGGGCACCTCAGTACAAAAAGAACATTGAGGTGCTGCAGCAGGTGCAAAGAAAGGCAACGAAGCTTGCGAAGGGCTTGGAGAATATGCCCTATGAGAAGAGGCTGAGGGAACTGGAGCTGTTTAGTCTGGGGAAGAGGAGGCTGAAAGGAGACCTTGTTGCTCTCTTCCAGTATCTGAAAGGTGCTTACAGCGAGAGCAGTGTTGGTCTCTTCTCACTGGTGACAGATGACAGGACGAGGGAAATGGACTTAAGTTGCACCATGGGTAGTTTAGGTTGGATATCCGGAAAAACTTCTTTACTGAAAGCACTGGAATAGGCTCCCCAGGGAGGCATTTGAGTCACCATCCCTGGATGTGTTTAAAATCTGTTTGGATGTGGTGCTCAGAGACATGATCTAGTGGGGGTTGTTAGAATTAGGATAGTATGGTTAGGCCATAGTTGGACTCGATGATCTTAAGGTCTTTTTCAACCTAAGTGATTCTATGATTCTATGATCTACAGTTAAGATCCATAGTTAAGATGGAATTAGAGATTAAGAAAATAAAAATAAGAAGAGAAGGGAAGGGAAGGGAACGAAAAGGCAAAGGCAAAGGAAAAGGAAAGAGAAATAGTGCCTTGTATGTGCCTTCACTTTATGAAAGAAAAACCTACACTTTTATTGTTTTGCTTCAACAGGTTTCTATATATGTGAAGGAGGGTAATTTCCCATTGCTGGATAATTACCTTGATTAAAATGTGTAGAAAAACAAATGAGAGAAAATGCACTGTCGTGGCTTTTTAAGAATAGAGATATGAAAAATATCAACCTGTTCTTAATGTGGAGCACCCAGTGTAATGACTCACTTCATGATTCATGTCGTTATCATTATGCAAGTCTGTTTATATTCTCTTCCAAACTCTTTCTATTTTATTTCATGGCCTTCTATTTGGACTTAATTCTCAAGAAAACATCTGTATTTTGTTATATAAGATATTTTAGTTCAGTGGAATAGTTAAAGGTAGCACACTAAATCTCTCTTTTATTTCTTTATGTAACAGTAGCCTAGATGAAAATATGTGGAGAGATGTTTTATTGACCCTAGGGATCTTTGCTCCCAAACAAATAAATAACTTAACTAGTAGGCAACAGATGTGTCAATCCACTCATTCAGTATGACTCCTATATTCCTCACTATACAGGGACAAAGACTCAAGCAGAAGAAATGAGAGAATATGTTATGGGTAGGACATTTCCTGGAGCAGCTGAATCTTCACTAGATTCTAGAGGAAATTGGAACCCTGGTTTCACATTTCTGAAAACAGCATCTTAGCAGCTTTCTTTAAAATAAATGATGGCTAACAATACTGGCTGTAAATGGTTTTATTCAGTTCAGTGTCTACTGAAGGACATTCATCAATATTGAGCATTTCCTTCAGCTAGCTCTAGGCAGTGCTGGATAGAACACATGGACTTTCTGCCTATGCTCTGTATTAATCTAACTTAATTGAATACCAAGGGAGTCCATGTGCATGCAATTTGCAAGGTGTTATGCATCACAAGTGACCATATGCTAGTTATTTTTATAAGGATGTATCCGAATAAGTGTTTAATTTTTCCTAAAATCTGTTTCCCTTTCTAGCTATCTAAAATTAACATGAATTGTACTTATTTTTCTTTTAGGAATTAAAATGTCTGGCATAAATGATACAAATCTTGAGTCAAAGTATAAAGGCTGTAGAAAATATCAACTGTTAAAAATAAGAAAATAGTAGTAAAGATAAGCAAGAACCAATATAATTTAATCATGAAAGTGATGTGGACTCATATACAGAATAAATGATACAGAGTAACAAAGCAATATCAGATAAATACAATTTGAGTAGCTACTTGTTCATAACCTCAGGGGAATCTGGTGAGTCATAAAACAGACCTCCAATCTTCAGAAATCCTGCAATTTGCATAGTGTTCAGTTCCTATTTGCCTGTGCTCAGATTTTCTAGTTTTGGCTTTTAAGTTATTAGTGTCCTACTAACTACATGTAAATGCCTTTCACATGAATGAATTCAGGTAAAACTCTTTGCTTAATTATTACTTTTCTGACTAAATTCTTAATTTCTGGTGTCGTTTCACAGAATCACAGAATTACAGGGGCTAGAAGGGACCTCTAGAGATCAAGTCCAACCCCCTGCAAAGCAGGGCCCCTAGAGCAGGCTACACAGGTAGTCATCCAGGGCAGTCTTGAGTATCTCCAGGGGAGAATACACAACTCCTCTGCACAGCCTGTTCCAGGGCTCCATCACCCTTATGATGAAAAAGTTCCTCTGCACATTGGTGCAAAACTTCCTATCCTCCAGCTTATGGCTGTTTTCCCTTGTCTTGTCCCCACAGACCACTGGAAAGAGGTTGGTCATATCTCTTTGACTCTCATACTTAGGATATTTACATACATAAATCAGATCCTCTGAGTCTTTTTTTTTTTTTTTTTCCAAGGCTAAACAGGTCCAGGTCACCCAGCCTTTCTTCATAAGAGAAGTTCTCCAGGCTCCTCTCCAGCATGTCATGCCCCAACCTGTACTGGTGCATGAGGTTATCCCTTCCCAGTTGCAAGACTCTACACTTGTTTTTGTTAAACCTCATCTGGTTTATTGTTGCCCAGCTCTCCAGCCTGTCCAGGTCTTGTTGAACGGTAGCACAGCCTTCTAATGTGAGTGTCAGGAACTTCTCCCGGCTCTGTATCATTGGTGTGCTTACTGAGGACGGACACTATCCCCTCATCAAGGTCATCAATGAAGATGCTGAACAAGACCAGACCCAGCACCAAACCTGGGGAACACCACTCATCACAGGTCTCCAACTGGACTCTGCACCACCGATCACAACCCTCTGAACTCAGCCAGTCAGCCAGTTCTCAACCCACCTCACCATCCACTCAACTATTCCACACTTTCTGAGCTTTGTTATCAGAATGTCTTGGGAGACAGTATCAAAAGCCTTGCTGAAGTAAAGGCAGACAACATCCACTGACTTCCTCTCATCTACCCACATTATCCCTAGTTTTCCTTTTACTGCTAACATTAAAAAATAAAAACCTTTCTTATTATCCTTTATCTCCTTCACCAACTTCAGCTCCACGTGAGCTTTAGCCTTCCTTGTCAATTCCCTGCTGGCCCTGATGACACTCCTATACTCCTCCCAAGAGGACCTTTTACCACGCTTCATAAACCTTTTTTTTAACTTTCATCTTATCCATGAGCTCCTTGCTCATCCATGCAAGTCTCTTGCCTCTCTTCTCCAATTTTCTTCTCAGGGAGAAGAGCTCACCAGCTGCCCCATATCAGATCAGAGGCAGTTCCAGTTGTTCCAAAAGAGACCCCCTCGCTGGGCAGAGCCCACCCATGAGCGACACTGGGTGTGCCTCTGGGAAGGCAGATTTGAGAAAGGGAAGAACTACTGTGCAACAGCAGCTTGGAGAGAGGACTGAAAAAGTGTGAGAGAAACAGCTCTACAGATTACCAGTTCAGTGCAGATGGAGGGCAAGTGGTGCTTCAGGCATTGGGCAGAAGTTTCCTGCAGCCCATGAGAGGCCCATGGAGGAGCAGGCTGTCCCCCTGCAGTCCATGGGCACCACATGAAGATTTTCACACACAGCCATGAAGGATCCCATGGGACGGCAGTGGATGAAGCCTGAAGGACGTACAGCCCATGGATACCTCTGCAAGAGCATCCTGTGGTGAGGCAGGAGGACTGGAGGAGCTGCCACCTGCAGTGGCCGATGTGAAACAGAAAGTGACTCTGGTGCAGTGGCAGAAACTGAACACTGACTGACTGCAACCCTCATTCCCCTTCACTACTCTAAGGGAGAATGTAGAAGAGGGTGCAGAAGAAGGTTTTCCAGTTTGCTTTTCATTTCTCACTACGCTAGTAATAGCAACTGGTTAACATCATACTAAACATATATATTATTTTAATCTCCTTATGCTGCATGTGTTTTGCCTGTTACAATAATAGATGAGTGATTTCCCTGTCCTTAATTCAAACCTGGAAAACCTTTTCTTTGCACTTTCTTCTGAAGTTCCCTTGAGAAGGAGTGAGAGAGCCATGGTGGAATTTAGAATGGTCTGTGTGAAACTATCACACAAACAACATATACAGTTGTTAAATGTATTTTGTATTTATGCGGGCAAATTTAAACAGTTTTTCATTATCATTTTTTAACTGTGAATTTCAATGCAACTTTCATTTCAGGTATTAGTTACCTAAACATAATTACTTTTGACCAAATATAAAATGTCTCCTTTTCTTGCATGCTTGACTCTATTTTAAACAGATAAATGGCATTTTCAGTATTCACTGAAAAATAAAAAATGGATCAACATAGAAAATATAGCTATACTGGTCAAATGCTGTACTGCATTAGCTTCTCTCATAATTATAGTATAGACCCCACCACACACACACATAATTTTAATTTTAGAAATTACATTGGATTACACAACAAAGTTAATTACATTGTTGATGTTTGTTTGTAGTTTGTTTGTTTGTTATACTTTTTATATATATGCACATATATAAATATATATATACACACAGATATGAACTTGGTGTAGGGAAAAAAGGAAAAAGTATATATATTTTTTCCTTATTATAATTAAAATAAGCTACTTTAGTTTATGGTTAAAACTAAACCCTTCTAGGAATAGCTTATATTCTACTCAGAACCAATGCATCACTTCTCCTTTCTATATTATTTTCTAAAATTCTTAGCAAAAGATAAAAAAAAAATAAAATTAGAAAACTACTACATTATTTTATTTTTTCAGCATGATGAAGAAGAGCCTTGGAAATGTATTTTAAGCAGAGAACTTACACATTTTTTCATTGAGACGCTTATTAATCATTCATCTTGTTTTTTCATTGCTAATCTGTGTGTGGAGTAAGGCAAAACCTCAGAATTATCGCATATAACGTATGATTCTGTTTGTGTCTATCACTGTCTTCTTTCCAATCTGTCTGGATTTTTTATTCCCTCATGTCATATTGGGGATAATTTCCATAAGACAAATTCTTCTAAATCTGCTCTAGCATGATCTTATTTTCTTTGCATATGAACAAGCAGCTGTCTGTTGCTGAAGTTAATGTTGGTTCATAGGATTTTAAAGATGAGTTCTGTGGCAATAGTTTTCTTCTGCCTGGAGCAAAATAGTTTGTTTATTATTATTACTATTATTATTATTATTTTTAAAATCATCGCTGCACCAATATTTGACATATCAGAGAAGCAGAAGATATGAACAAATTTCTATTCTATTCATGAAGAAAAGCAATGGAAGTTGTATCTTTTTATGAGATTTATAGTTATACCAATTTCTGGGTACAAGAGGCTTGTACTTACTTCTTTATTAAAAACGGTGTTAAAGTGAATGCAAAATAAGAAAACAGAAAATTTTGTAGCATTCATTTAAAAACAAGCCTCATGTTCCAACATTATGGAGATTTGTATGTGATTTAAGAAGTAATTTACAGGTATACCAATCTCAGCATATGAATTAAAATCATAACAAGTATATAATTGCGCTTGAATTTTCCTTTGCAGAAACAACATGAGAGAGATATTTTGCAAATTCTGAATAATTTAAATCATTCCTTGAAATTTTTTACTTCTTTAGAAATGACAGCTTCTATTCACCAGTGAACAGAGCTTTGATAGCCTTGATGGTACTATTGCCATGCAGGAAACTTTTCTCTAGGAATAGAAAAAGTTATAAAAAATAAAATCAATCTGTCATAATTTAGAAATATTACATTAGCTGTCGTATTCCAAGATCACCATCTTAAGCACTCTGTATAGTCAACAGAAATAGGCACCTTCAGGATGCAGCTCATCTCATTCTATCTATCTGTGACAGATTAAGAGTCACTCCCAGGAGATACCTGCTCTCTTCATTGCTTATAGGAATCACAAAGTGCCTATATCAAGTGCAGACAACTAATTCTTAGGTGCTTAAACTGGCGGAATGAATTGAGGAAAATTAACCTTTTTTTCCTATTTTTTTTTTTTTTCTTTAACAGATTTATTTATTTATTTATTTATTTATTTATTCCCACAGCTATTCTGCAAACTCAATGCTAAGGAATTTTAAGAGTTTGAGAAAAAACTATATAAAACAATGATACCTGTTTATCTTGACCCTTTCCTTTCCAAATGGCATAATTTTTGCTAGCTGCGTAAGAGACTTTAGGGATGGGAATCGAGTTTAAAATTATCCATATCCTACACTGCTTGAGATATTATTGGATATCTAAGATATCTGTTTAGCATTTTTAGATAGCGCATACTACCCAGAGGAGGTGCATTCATTTCTGAAATTACAACTGAACAAAGGTTAAATAACTTTGAGTGTGTAAAATAATATTAGACATCTATTAACAGACATATTGATGAGATGCCTGGGTGGGACTCAGCTTGCTCTGAGTTTAGGAGTCTACAGTGCAGCTATCTTCATGTGTTGCTTGAGCTGCCATTCTCCTAGCAGCTTAAGGTGAGGAATTACCCTTAAGCACTTAGTAGCATTTCAGATATTCCAGTTTATTCCACCTTTTGATCTGTGTTGCATCTTGTTAGCACAGGCATTAAGAGAAAGCCATACCCTTTGGAGTGGAACAATACTCTACAGAACCTGGAATGACACTGAAATTGTGCATCATTTGCTGTACATGCTCATATATTAATACACATGCATATGTATTTATGTGTGCATATATATGTACAACCTCTCAGAACAGCCTAATATCTTGTAGATCAGCAGAATCATTTTGGATTTAAGTAAGAAAGGGAAAGACAAAGAATTTAAAAACTGTGTCCATGTAAGCATATGTTCCTGTATGTGTGCAGAAATATGAGTGATATTAAAGCAAGTGTGTGTGAAGAAGTGTAAAGAAATAAAGAGGAAAAAAAACAAAAACAAAAACAAAAACACTCTAACTCAAATTTACACAAAGAATTGTTCTTACATTCCCCTCCTCCCTCCACATTCCTCCCCACTCCTCTTTTTCCTGCTACATTTGAACTCATTTAAAGCATTAATTCTTTGGTATTCATGTTTCTACAACACACTAATCAAACCCATGGGTAATATAAAATAACAGCACTCACAGACTTCAGTAGAAAACAGTCATGCAAATGACTACAAAGTAGTCAGAGGAATGTGAACACCAGACAGCTATTACTGTAGAAATACTTGAATCCTAATCACATTCTAGAAGGACAAAAGGGCCTAAGTCAATGTAAAAGAAAAGGCCCATAAATTCTTTAGGAACTTTGTAGATTGCTGATATGATTTTGAAATCTTCATTGTATCAAGTGCATTGATCAAAGCACCCTAAACAATTATTATATCCTTTGCAAAAAACAAAACAAAACAAAACAAAAGAAACGAGGGTCTTGATAAAGTGTATTAACTGATTTTTTATTTTTTTAAAACAAATATAAACTCATCAGTAACAGATCAGTGATAGTGAAGTAGGAACGAATCACAAAATTTTGCTTCCTCAAGCATATGAAGTATTTGTTTACACATATGTATGAACCTACCTATCTGTTGCTGAGTATTCTCACTTTTGAAATCTACTTTAGCAACACTAGCAATGTCAGTTTAAGTTTACTTCTGTTTCCATGCTATGCCTACAGTCCTCAGGTCCTGGCAAATACATCTGCCACATGGCAGACATGGCACACCTCATAGCTTTTTTTGAAACCATTGTAATGGTGACAGCTTTCTGTGGTTTTTGTGTGACTGATCTGCCTAATCTTTAAGTGTGATTCTCTTAGTTCTCCTTATAGATGCTACAGAATGGTAGTCTCCTAGGAGAGCTTATACCCTGAGCACAGGTTGATCTCCACTCTGTCTACTTCCAATATCTTTTTTAAAGCAATTTATCAATTAAATTGTATAATTATCTGTAACTTTCAATTAATGTGGTGGCATCACAAGGACTACTTTATAATCAGTAGGCAATAAAATGCAGATCATGGTATCTGCTGAGCTTTTCTGATAATGCAGATACAATAGAGTTTTAAACTCTGCAGTTCATTTCATTTGAAGTTAAGGACACAATATACCAATTTTACACACTGAACTTGTTAACTTTCTTTTAATTCAGTGGTCCTCCAAGCTTTTATAATTATTATTCCACAACAACACAATCCATAAGATCATTTTAAAATCACAATGTCTTCTTCTGGAGATTCTGTTTTCTCACTGGAGATTACCTTCCTCCAGTTATCTCATTATCTTCTTAACTCAGAATTTTAGGAATACCTATCTGTAGCATCACTTTTTTTTTTTTTTTTCCCCTAGAGACACTGTTTAATGTTGGTAGTATTTTGTTTACGTTTCTACCTTGGGGTATTGTTATCACCAATACTTGCTCAGTGCAGAGTTCTTCTTATGCCATAGATCCTTCTATACAGATTTCTGTTTTTTTCTATTTTGTTTTTGCTGTTGTTGTTGTTTGTTTGTTTAATAAGATTATAAGACACAAGTTCTGTTTGATCTTTAACTAAATCCTTTGCTTCTCATTTATGTAAAAAAAAATAAAATCCCTTTTTTCACTGGTAAAATGATGGAGACTGTTTTGAAAGACACACTTTATAGTAAAATGCCATTAGTATTAAAGTACTGCTAATGGTAGCATCTTTCCTACAGATTAGCCTTCACTTTATTTCTAAAATTTTGAAATCCTTCTTCAAGTTACAATATCAGTGTTAATAAATCAAAATTTCAGAGGTTTCATTCCTTTTAGTTTATTGTTTTCTTTCTTCCTCAGTAATTTCCTGCCTCTTACAACACAACAGGTATTTGTAAGTAGGACCTTTACAGTTATCTACTTTCATTTTGTTTGCCACTCATTTAATGTCACACTGACACCATCAAGGGAACTACATATTTTTATAGCACAGAACAAATAAGAAATGACTTCAGAATGGCAGACAACTGCAGCACAAGAGTAAATACTTTTGCTTTGTCATTTTGTGCTGAAAAACAGTGTGTTTCTACCTAAAAAGGAATAAATCTTTAAATCTAAAGGATATTCTTCTGCTTAAGGATATTCTTCTGCTTTGTGACAGTGCAGCTAAAGTATTTCCGTCTACAAGACACTTCATGTTAGAGTCTGATGATTCTGTTAGCAGATGTTATATTCAGAAAAATGAGGGAGGAAACTCCATCAAGGGAGATTACAGACATAATAATTTGTAAGTTGAATCTTTCTGAGAGAACTCTCTTTAAATTTTTGTTATTAGTGGTTGATCACATTGCCACATAAGCCATAAGAAAAGGGCAGACAACTGAACCAAACATCACCAGTATGCGGGTCATGTTGCAATACTCATAGACAGGGCAAAGTGCAAACAGAAATATCAGATCTGATTTCCACCCCTAGTATTGTTCCATTTTCCTGATATTTTCATCTAAAATATTTTATTGTTCTGGATTTTGGTCTAGTCTCACATTTTTGTGAACTTGTAATCCTTTTTTTTTTTTTTTTTTTTTTAATACACCCTATCTATTCTTTTCAAGGAATTCACTTAACTCCTGTCTACTAACTGAAAAATCAAATATTTTGTGCATTTAAAGTACACCAAGCCTTCCTAAAGATTTTTAATTGTTTCTTTCCCAAGTATCTGTTTCTTTGCTGCATCAACATTACCTTTCTTGACATTGTGGAGCTATTTCTAAGAAAACTTTCTGGAGCTCAGAAATCATACTGTATTTATTATCTGGCACATCACAGTAGAAGCCTTTGTTACTGCTGCTCCAGGACATGTATGGTTTCAGAACATAGCTTAAATGTACAGTTTGTTTATTCTGTCCATAGTGTGGGGAATATTTCATTTTCAGCTCTTATTTATTCACTGGCTGTGCAATTGAGATCACTTTTCCAGAAAATATTCAAAACACACAGTATGATCTTGAACTTTTACCAGAGTGGTTGTGTTTTTCTCCTGGAATACTCTCAAAGCTTTGGCTGGCAGAGATACTGAGAATAAATCCTCCTATGCATTCTGAGTCACAGCAAGTTTTCTCACATGTAACTCAGTAGAGCCTTAATTTAAAAGGGAGTGAACTGCCAATAAGAGTGTATTCTGTGAGAAAACCTCAGTTCTGAAATAGATTAGAGAAGTTATCTTTAGCAGTCGTCAGAAGAAGTTGATAGAGAACCTATTACTACAGGCTTCTCTTAAAGTTGAGCTTTTATAATAATTGATAATTGATATTCTGTTCTTTGTTAACAGTTTTGTTGTTCTGGAGTAATTTATTTATTTATTTATTTATTTATTTATTTTTTCCCCTACCTCATTAAAATAATACATTTTAGTGAATCTCCAAGATTGTAAGTCCAGATCCACCATGAATTTTAGACATCTGGTTCTCATTATTTTTAATAGAATGAAAGTTTCTGAATCTTTGTCTCAACTTTTTATCTAAGTTTTGCTACAACACTTGGTAGAAGTCATTGATGTCTTACTTTTGAAGGAGTGAGCTTTTGTTTTGGTGGAGAAAAAATATGTAACAATATTATTTATGATTTCAGCATTTTAAGTGCAAACTGATATGATTTCAAACCAGTGGAAATCATTAGTTCTGGTAATAAAGATTTTAGTGGTAAGAAAGGTTTTAAAGCATCAAAATGCTTTAAGAATTTTTAAAGGGGTAAATAAAGTGTAAAATGTAAGTATCTGTTAGCATAGCGTCATAATGTTTGATTAAGTTATTAATAACTGCAAGTAATTTTGAAGTAAAAAAGAGCATTATCAGTTCAGATGCATGAAAAGATAAAATAAGACACATAACTCCTCAAATGGAAAGAATAATTAAGAATCCCAGTTGATTTAAATTGAGTTTGACTCTAAAAAAAATTAATTTCTATATTGGTTAAAAACATATCTATTTCCTCTTTTACTTATGTGTCAATTTCATGTAACTGACATTGACAATTTTAACTTCTATGTTCTATGTTCCTCTGCAGTGGCTTTCATCCTTCTTCAGACTACAGACCTCTACAAAATATTGACTGGGACTTTTATTTAAAAGCTAAATCTAATGATAATTAGCTCTTGAGGTTATTTTTCTCACTTTTGTTTCAAAGATTAATTTTATGCACTTCATAAGCTCTTACAGGTTAATTTACTACTGTTATAAAAAGCATCATTGTTTGTTGTCAGCTGAACCAAATAACCTAATTCCATTCATTGTCAAAATTTATTTTGCTATTTCCATGGCTAAGGACATAGAATACAATGTAATCCCTTTTCCTGGGTCACAGTTTGGGATATGGGTCTGTATTCATTGTATGTACTTCCTATCTATTAGGTATTTACACTTGTACTTTCCATCAATGTCCAGGTTTTTGTCATTGTAGCATTCTTGTATAATTAAGGGAAATAATAATAATAATAATAATAATAATAATAATAATAATAATAATAATAATAATAATAATAATAATAAATCAGTGCTTTATGTGCCTACACACCAGAATTTCAATTACTATTAAGTGGTAAAGGTAACTGAAAATAGCAAAAGATAGCTTTTTCCCGCACATTATATATTTGATTATGTGTTCTGCATGAGACAGCTGGTGATAACTGGGGCTCATATAAGCAATACATTTTGTTGCAGGACCTCTTGCTTCCTGCTGCCCAATGTTTTCAAGCCTCCATGGAGTTTGAGCCATAACTGCCACTCCTGCTCAAAAACTGAGCATCTGAAATGGCACCTGAGTGGGAAATTAAATCCTGACACTTATTTAGGCACAAAAGGTTAGGCACAAAATGTTAGCAGCTGGTAATACAGATGCTGATTAATGTGCTGAAGTGGGAGAATCATAACTGGCTTTGTGTCTAGGGCCAATGAGATTATGTGTCCCTTGATCATTTGCACAGGTTCTTACACAAGCAAAACTTTCATTTACATTTTATTATCTTCTACTATGTATTCTATTCTTTCACTTTATTCTTTCCTACTTTCCTCTTCTTCTAATATTCACTCCCAAATGATTACTTAATACCTTCAGAGAAAATAGAAGGAAAGAGATTCCTATAAAAATAATAAAATGTTGAATTATATGACAAGTTTTCTTCTAGAAGTTGTGCTTTATTATCAAAAAAGAAAGCAACAAAAGTTTACACTAAATAAATCCACAGAAAGTATCTTAAACAAGAGCACAGATATCAGAAGAACTGAGCTACTAAGTTCAAAACTACAATCTGAAAAACTGATGTACTGTATAATTTTATGCTTGCCTAACTTCTGTATAGTCTTTAGGATGAGCAGAGAACAGACAGTTGAGCATGGTTCAGTAGTGCAGAAGTAGAAGCGTTGACATTCAGTCACTGTGTCAAAGAAGCTTTCATGTTTTTAATCCCCTCTCTATTTCACACACACAAAAAAATACCAAACCATTGTGGCAGCAAAGAAAAGAACATTGATTTTGTATTGTGCAGCATATAATATGTGCTGACTTTATGCCTGTGAACTTTCCAAGGTAGAAGATACATGCATTCATTTCTGCAGAGTGTAGAACAGACCACTGGGTCACAAACTGCTTGCTTCAGTGTCCTAACAGCTATCTAAAAAGACCAAGCCCATATTTTTTTCCATTCCTTACTAAAAGACAAATAGATAAGATTAGATAGATAAAAATAAGGAATTAATCTGTCTTTTAAAAAATGAAGTCCCTTTAAGAGAAGTCTGCATGAAGGAAATTTTCCAAAACCATCTCCTAGTGAGTTCTTCTGTAGTGTAACACCAGGTGACCTAATTTGAAGAATGTTTTCACTTATTGCATTTATTATATTTATAGAATATAAATATATTAAATTCCATTCTGAAAGACAGTAACTCTCTGTCAGTATATACTGTAAAGCAGTGTTACTCACAGCTCTGGCTTTAACTTTGGTGGCCAGGTATGTAACCATTAGAACTTGTAGCAGCTCAGTTTTGATGCCTAAATTTTATTTGGTCTATGGCTCTTCTACTGAACAGGATTTGTACTTTACTCAGAAGCACATCTCGTCTTTGGAATGCTAGTAGAATTTCCAGATGTACACTTAGAATCATAGAATAACTCAAGATGGAAGGAACCCACAAGGACCACTGAGTTCAATTCCCAGCTCCATGTAGGATCACCCCAAAATCACACAGTATAGCTGAGAGTATTGTACAGACACTTCTTGAATTCTAGTGTCTGGTTGCCATGACCGCTTCCCTGGGAGCCTATTCCAGTGCCCAACCACTTTCTTGGTGAAGAATCTGCTGACTAATCTAAGTAATACAATTAATATATCCTATGAATAGGCAATATGCTAGCTAAAATACTTTGATCAGATTTAGTCCAATTAATGCTTTTTCTTTTCTTTTCTTTTCTTTTCTTTTCTTTTCTTTTCTTTTCTTTTCTTTTCTTTTCTTTTCTTTTCTTTTCTTTTCTTTTCTTTTCTTTTCTTTTCTTTTCTTTTCTTTTCTTTTCTTTTCTTTTCTTTTCTTTTCTTTTCTTTTCTTTTCTTTTCTTTTCTTTTTCCCTTTATTTTATTTTATTTCTTTTTTCTTCTCTTTTCTTCTCTTTAATTTTAAACTAAAAAATTACAAGGCAAAGAGAAACACAAACATGTTGTAGATAAAGTACCAAATTGCTACTCCTACATAATGCTCTGGTAATTATATGGAGGAAAATTGTCCTGGGATGTGTATTTGTCTTTTAGACTCATAATCAAATATGCTTGTTATGCTGTTATGTACTCAGACTCCTTCATTATGTTACATAACAGGATCATAAGAGCTCAACAGTTTAATCATGATGCAAAAGAAGTATTCTTTAGATATGTTTATCAAAGGTAGCTAAGAAAGAAGAAAGTTGTTTGTTTGTTTGTTTTTCCCCTTCATGTCCACATGATCAGTAAGAGAAAAGTGAAGGTCAGTGATAGCAAGCATATTGTATTCATGATGTGTCTTTGACCTGATATCCCTCCATCCAATCATATATGTCAAGTTTCAGTTTTTGTTACCCAGCCTTCAGGTTTACTGGACAATAGCAATGACTGTCTTACTCTAGTTTCACTATCAGCAAGAGGTCAAAGACAGTATAAGTGTCCCTTTCAACTTTAAGGATTCTGTGATTCTGTGAATGAGTACACCTAATCACCTCTCAAAGTTGTTCCTGAAGGCTGGAGAAAAAACACAGTGGAAGGAAATCCACACTGTAAAATTGTATGTTAATCAAAGCAGACTGGTAGATAACCTTATTTGAGATCTGATAGCTTTTGGAAGTGAAACAGGAATGTGATGTTGCAGACATTAAGGAATAGGAAATACGGGGAAAAAAACAAACACACACACATATACACATACACACAGAAAACAAAACAAACAAAACCAAAACAAACAACAACAACAGCAACAACAAAACACATGCTACAAATACCAAAACCAGAAATGCACCTCCTTAACTAGTAAGCTATGCTATGTTTTTGGCTAGGAATCAGATTTGTCTCTATATTCAACTTAAAACTTGGAAGAAAAACTGAAGATGGGAAACAAGAAGCAGCTTAGAAAGTGGACAGCAGAGCCAGAGGGAACTGATGAAAGTCTATGAGGCTCACCATGAGGACAGATGCTATTACTAGAAGAATAACCTCCAGAGGCAGAAACACAAATCCTATGATGGCTAAGTGAAAAGAAATAGACAGGTGAATACAAGCATATAAAATAAAGGAAAACAAAACAAAGGAAAAGAAAACAGGATACACGCACAAACAAAACCGAAACCATAATATGTGTTTGTGCTGATTTTAAATATATGCAACATCGAAGTTCCAGTCTGTGGTCAAACTTCCACTTGTGGCCACTTAAGTCAAATCTGTTAAACCAGAAAAAAAAATATTTCTAATTTGAGTATGATGACTTGAATATGATGACTTCTTTGGAATCTTTAAGCAAAATATTTTACTCTACCCTGCTGTTTGGAAATGAGTTGAGGAAGGAGAAAACTGGATTTCTCTAAATGTCTTTCACAGAATATGCTGGATATGCGTAAGCATCCATTCTGCAATGAGAATTCTGGCAAGCTACCCCGAGTGGAACAAAAAGCTGTTCTGGTTATTCTTGTACTTTTTTTACTTGTGAGACTGGAAACCACACCTAAGCCTTAGGAAGAACTAGCACAAGTTTGTTTGTTTTTTTTTTTTTTTTTTTTTTTTTTTTTTTTTTTTCTTCCACACAAAGTGGAAGGCAGACTAGGAGAGAGAAAAAAAGAAAAAGTCAAGTCATCCTTCATATTTTATTTTTGGCTCAACTTTAATTGGAAGGATGAAGAAGAAAGGAATGTTAACCTCTCTTTTCAGGGATTAAGCTGCATTTCTTTTACATCAGCTCTTCCTCTTTCTTCTAGATCTCTCTCTACACAGGGTTGAAAGATGAAATGAAGGAATCATTTATGTTGATTTAGAGCTGCTGCTACAAGGTAACTTTTATTACCCTTCTGCTGTTCAGACAGCATGCCTAAAGTTCCTGTATACAACTCCTGTGACTTAGGAAGTCAGAACTAGGTCTACAGATTGACACGTCCTGCGGTTCTTTGCACTGCTTTTGAAGCCAAATAATTCTATTGTTATCCTAGCTCACATGAAGTTGGGAAGGAGGCATACCAAAGTTAGTATTTCAGCTTTAGAAACCTACTGGAGATAGATTTGTGTGGAAATTATTTTATTGTTATCTTGAAACAATTAGCTATCTAAGAATTTAACTTATTATTACTATTATCATTACTGTTATTATTTAATGCATAGTAGTATCAGGAAGGCTGATCAATATGATATTAAAATGTATATTTTAGGTTCTGCCTGCTATGGGGCAAATATGATCTCTGTCATACCCTGAAGGCTCTTTCTCAGTTCCTGAGACAATAAAATTTGTTTGATAATCTGTCAGATTTCATGTAAGGATTTTATTTAGGTGGACACAAACACAAGGAGATAGAATATTTGTTGTTCACTGTTGAACTTCATATCATGTGTTAATGATCAATAACCTGCCTTGAGAAAAATATTTGCTTGTGCTTTCTTTGTGATTTCCAACTGAATATTTATTTTAAAAAGAAATATGCTTAGAACAACTTTCTAAAGGTAATTGTCTTCATAAGTTACAAACAAATTATTTAGGAAGACCAGATCATTTTTTCAGAATTTGTTATATAAAAAATTTCAGTGAACCTCTGTATATTTGTTTGTTTGTTTTATTTTTGTAACTAATAATAATTTCTGTTTTGCCTTATTTATGATTTTTCTCTCATGTTAAATATGAGGCATTCAAGAGACACAGAATATTATACCAGTCCACCGGTGAGATGAAAATAGAAGCATTAGATTCTCAATTACCGAAACCTGTAAAATATGTGAACTTGAAAAACGTCCTCAGGTAGCAATCAACTACAAACCATATTTTGTGTGCCAATGTCTATATAATTCATTGCCATGGGGAAGTGTTATAGTACTGTAGTTATAAATTATTTAAAATATTGTTTTAATGACATTGAACTTTTTCCTTTTCTTTGATTAGAAATATGCTTCTGCCACCAACTGAACACTGTTTTATTAGCAGGCTCTTTTTCTTTTTTTTAGAAAATTATCAGGTATGTAAATATTAAGAGATAATACAGTGAGTTCTGCATTACAGTTCTTCCACAGACAAGTATGTGCACGAGAGGTTTGATAATAAGTTTATTGTTAGAGGCAATTAAAGTTATTATTATTATTTTCATATTTTACAACAATAGATTTTAAAATACCTGCATTAGATGTTTCTTCGGAAGTGGCTTTTTGTTTGTTTGTTTTTTCAACTGCCTTTTTATTTCTCTTTGATCAACTAGACCTCTCTGTATTTCTCTATTTCTGAAAATCAGTTTGAACTGATAGCAATTATACATACATCATGTGACATTCATCACCAAACTGTTCATTATAGCTGATGTATTGCAGGGAGCATGACTTTCAGTTCACTGAACTAGGACTTTGCCAACCAGAATGCAAAATTATATGGTGTCCTGCTGAGGGCAGCAAAACACTCAACATACATGTTTTTAATAAGCCATTTGCTGTTTTATGGAAACCAATTCAGAAATTCCAAATGATGAGAAAATATGCTTTGTTTGGCTTAGGAGTAATGTGGCTCAGAAGCTGTATTTTTTTTCCCGCATTTTATCAGTCACTGTCTGATTGAATTTTCTAATAATTAACAGTAACTATTCTTCTTAATAGTTCTTATTCAAGTTTATATACCAGAATAGAACTGATCAGAAAAAAGCAACCTGTTCCTTTTTTTTTTTTTTTTTTTTTTTCTTTTTCATCATATGACTTGATATTTGATGTAAAAAAATAAATAATGCAGAGCAAGGGCTGCCTCTCTTACAAAACCACAGGACATTTTGATGATTTGGGCTAAATGCTAAAGTAATTCACTGTGTGGGGGGGGCTCTGAAATTGCTGAAAAATGAGAAAGGGTATGAAAAGTAAATCTCAACAGCTGGAAAAACATGAAGACATATTTACTCACATGTCTTCCCTTAGGGATCAAAATTCTTCTTTTCAGTGATCTTTTCAATAACCTTTGTTCATGACTTTTCACTTGCTGTGGAAACAACTATCAAAAAAGAAAAGCTATCATGAAATAGATACTGTTTAGTGTTCTGCAAGACTGAAATAAATGGTTGCTCTCTTTTTTTTTTTTTCCCCCTTTTAGTGGGAAAATAAATAAAAATAAAAAATAAAATAATAAAAAAAGACCAATGTATCCAGACTTCAGAAATATCTATTCATTTTGCCCACATGTTGCTAACTTTGGCTTCTATTTTCCCTGACTGATATCAAAAAATGAAATATATGTGATGGGAAAATGGCTTATTTGATATGTTTTTGTCAAATGGAAAAATAATGCTGTGCTTCATGCTGAGCAATAAGCAAAGAACACTTTAGAGGAAACATGGGCTGTAATTATTGTTAAGCATATTTGTTAGGTTTGTGCTTGAAATAATTTCAAACATTCAGTCTCAGACAAACCTTGAATATGAAATTGCTCTTTATATTTCAAATCCGCCTGTTGCTCAGTTTGATGTAGATGTTTCTATTCTGTATGATGTGTGTTCTATTTAGAAGGAAAGGAAAGCATTTCAGATTTTAAATGCATTGTTTTTAAAGACAACTGTGAAGCTCTCATTTCACATGTTATACAAACTAAGAAGTCATTTAAAATTATACATGATTGTTCTTAAAGTTTCACTGGGTAGTGTGTTATTAAAACATCTCTCAAAGCCTTACCTATCTTTCCTTTTTTCTTGCTGTTGTTTTTGTTTTATCTAACACTGAAAAATTAAGTGTTATTGTGTAAGTCTCCCAAAGCTGTTTTAGGGTCGTGTGGAGATTAATAAACAAAACTGTGTACAGGTGTAAAATAAACCTTGATACCCCCTGGGTACCATTTATATTTTCAGAAGAATCAAGATATTTCCATTACATGTACAAAAATTAATAAGTAATTAGACTGATACATACAAGATGAAGTTTCGGCATTGTTATTGGTTCATCCCAATCTGCTTTTTTTTTTTTTTTTTTTTTTTTTAATATATGCCAGACAACCTGCTACAAATTAAGTGCTTTTTATCATATTTTAATAAATGTGATTTTTTCTGGCTCTTATTCTGAGATCTCAGTAATTTGAAATCTCTGAAAATCTCTGAATGTGCATTTTTTTCAGGGAAAAAAAAAAAAAAAAACAAAGATGAAAAAGCAAATTAACAAGTAAATTTGAATTTTTCCCTGGAAAGGAAGATGAAAACTCAACTTGGAATTCTTAAAAGTGGTTTTGCCATGTGGTCTTCAGGGGAGGTTTTCAGAAGGATGAAGGGGGATAAAGGTCTATTGAGAGGAGTCTGTTGAGAGGAAACAGCCTTGGCTGATCTGCTCTTTGATTTTTACTGTCATGGTTATCAGGCCATGGAGAACAGTGTGAGAAAATAAGAAAAGAAAGAGAAACAGAAAGAATGGGGAATTCTGCTAATAAAAGCAATATTTCTATTTGAGAGAAGTAGTACACTTCCTTTTAATTTCCCGTGTTTTCTATTCTGTACTTCCCCATCAAGGTCATGGTCAAGACAGCAATCTAGCTTTCTGCATTTTTGATGGAGATTAGATAGCAGAGAAAAAGTTAAATAAATCAGCCACCGTGGAATCAAAGAGGAAAAAAAAAAAAAAAAAAAAAAAATTATTCCCATACAACCTAACGGGGAAGGAAAAGTATAAATAGGCAAAATAAATAAATAAATAAATAAATAAAAATCTCTATCATCTTCCGAGTAAACATTCCTTCCTACCTCCATTAGCTATATCATCTATTTCTTATCAATAATTCCAAATGAAATTTGGGGCAGACCAAGCTGATATCATATTGATACATATGTATTTTAGTAAAAACATGAGAAATATGTTTACTACTGTGAGAACTACAGGTATTGCTATCCTGTTTCTTCCTCCAGAATGCAAACTTCTTTGTTTGTTTCCTAAACTTCTGAAAGTGCCTCAGGCTAGGATTTGCGAATAATATGTACAGTGACAGTAGTCAGAAGCCCTAACCCTGTAATTCATAGTGGTGCTTTACTTTACCTTCTCATCCCTCTTGCCAAAATTAATCTGATTGTGTTCAACTATGTAGAAAAGAAGTTGGGGACAGAATGTAGTGATCACTGTTCTGTGGCCTTTATTCTGGTAACTAGCTTGGCTAACACAGCAGCACATACTCTTCTTGAAATCTACCACACGGTGAAGTTGTCATCGCCATGAGAAAATGGAAACAGAGATGCACTAGATAGACAAGACATTTTATTAGAATAAACTACGTTTCTGTTTTTTGTTTTTGTTTTTTTGTTTGTTTGCTTTTGTTTTTGTTTTATTTTTTGACTTCAGCTTCACTGGGTATAATGATATCTATATTTAGGTTTTCATTAGCAACCTTGAGAAAGTAAATATTCCTCCGGCTCACTTGATTAATCTCTACCTGTTTTCTACCTACCTTTTCAGTCTATTTTTAATAAAAAAATCCTGACTTAATTTTTTTGGCATTGCATACTTTTCACTTTAGTAACTGGCTAATAATAAGGAATGACTCTCTCTCCCCGACTCTCCTATGTTTGAGTTTGTGAATGATTGTTGTATAGGTCTACTTGCACAGAAAAATAAGGATTTTTAATTTCAAATGTGTGAATACTCATCTCTTTGCATGTTCTTAACTTCTTTATTTTGCTGTACAAAAATGTATTGCTACATGTTTGAGAAGAAGCATATACATCCACATCCTAGCAGATAAATTGTATAAAGACAGGGTAATTAAACACTTAAAGCTGAGTTCTATACAGATTGTGTTTGGATTTAACAATATAAATACTGCCACTGTAAATCACCTGTAAAGCATCCAAACTGTGTAGGATGAATATTTTTACAAAATCAGAAGAGAGAGGAAGGCTAGATGGTAATCCCATAAGAAATAGATATATGCATAGATGCTATGTTTCCTAGCAACATAGGACCTGATCTTTTATTTACTCCATTTATACAATCTTGCTACAGTAGAAGGGGGAAAAATTACACACATTAGGTGTAATGAATCCTTAATCTCTAGTTCAGCAAGGCTAAAAAGAAATTGAAAATGCCTGTTTGTATATGTAGTTTTGGATAAATATTATGAAAAGCTTATTCTTCTGCAGATGGCAAGAACTGGTCCTTGTTATTAGCTAGACTATCACAGGAGTCAGAAAAATGTTAAGTGCTTTACAAATAACAAGGAGAAAAGAAAAAACAAAATAAAACTTACTTTGCAACTTACAGCTCCAACTGTTGTACTTAAAGCAATTTTTACTGGTGTTACATCATGGAAAAATACTGACATTTACTCAGACTTGTACACAATGTGTGTTCGTGGAGAGTACACTTGTAAGAAAAGCAGTTATTGTACCTAAATGTTTAGAACCCAGAACTTCTTACATAAAAAGATCAGGAAAGTTGTGAGAGATTAACCTTTGCCTACAGTTATGTAAAGATGGCAAATGTGACTACAGTTTTGCTTTCATAGATATAGACTTTTTTTTTTTTTAAATTTTTATTTTTATTTTTTATTTTTTACATTCTTACTGTGTACAACTTTATTCCTAGTTGAAGATCAATTATCAACTAGTAGCAAAGGGATTAGAAAAAAGTTTTTTCAAATGAAAACTTTCTGTTAGTTGAAGTAAACTGCTAAATGATCTGATAAATGTTTGTACGTATCTAAAGGTAGGTGGGAGGCAAATGGATGAGGTCAGGACCTCCTCGGTGGTGTGTAGCAATAGCACGAGGAACAGTGGCCTAAAACTTGAACATAGGAATTTCCATACTAACATGTGAAACAGCTGCTTTGTGGTAAGGGTGACAGAGCACTGGAACAGGTTGCCCAGAGAGGTTGCCAGGTCTCCTATGGAGATATAAAAGAAACAGATGAACATCTATGACCTCACTTTAGCAGGAGAGTTGGACTCTGTGTTCTCTTGAGATCCTTTCCAAGCCCTGCAATTCTGTGACTCTGTGATTAGGGTAAGCTTGGTGTGCAGTTGCAGGAAATTCCTGATTTATACATGCACATGTGCCTGTGTCTGTGGGTTTTCTCTGTATAATCAGATTGTTTTTATGCTGAGAAAGAGGATAGATCTCTCCATTATACTTGATTTCCCAAAGATGCTGATGTGGGTTTGTGGATTTTCAGAGAAGCCTGAAAACTATCTGATCTTTTACAAACTGGAAAACACTACACAGGAAATGACTCATGACTAATTGTGGAGTCTGCCATTAACAATTATCTCAATGACTTTGTTGGTGTGGATGATCTGTCACACATGTGAGTCTTCTTAGAACTTTTGGTTTTATTTCTATGTTTGAACAGAATAATCCAAAGAGCTCCTGTCTGTCCCCCAGATATCATGTAGCACAGCATGCAGATTTATGTATCTTTTCGTTTCTTAGTCAGGTTTAATCAGTACAAGAGTTAAAAGATAATGGCTACAATGGGCTACTACAGAATTTTGTAAACCTCAGAAAGGCACTACAGTGAGCAATCATGTGTTGTGTGGCCTTGTGTACAAGAAGTGCAGCAAAACTAATTTGAAGCTCAAGATATATTATTAGATGCACATGTTCCAGAAAGCATCGATCTCACTCATGGACTACTTGGGGAATTATTCACTGCTCAAGTCTGGGAAAGGGAAACATAATTCAGTGTCAAAAAGCTTACAGGGACTTATACAGGAAATCAGAGCATCTCTGAGACATTGGTAGATAACACAGAATGTGAAAAGAAATGTGCTTAGGACCAGCAAAAACACTGAAATAGCTCAAGCAGTAGTCAGAAATGACTACCTAGTTCATGATATTACATATATATCTCTTTAAATAAACACAGTTCAGATTAAAAATACTTTCCTTTAATATTGCATCTTCAAAACAAATAAGAATGTTCTTCATTTGTATTTTTCAATATTCTTTTAATTTGTATGTGTATTTCTACCTACAGTTCAGGCAAAATTACTTTGGAATGAAACATAATCTTTTTCTTGGGAAACATAAAACTAGAATTTTAAGTTTCAGAGGTCTCTTCCTCTCCTCATACACTTTTTTATTTTCTCTTATTTATTACCTTAAACATTATTTATTTATTTATTTATTTTATTGTCTTTGCTGTAAACTTGGTATTTTCCCATGGAAGCCTCGTAGATTTTTTGTTTCCCAACTGGGTTTATTTATGAGACACTGAGCATCTAGCTGTGGCATATCATTTCCAGGGGACTTCTGGAAGCAACATTTTTTAACTGCAACCACTACTACTTGTTAATGAAAACCCTAGTTACTAAAGATGAAGCAAAAATGTTTGGAAATGCCGAGAAGTGGCAGTTATATGCATCTATCACCTTCACTGACTTACTCTTTAACAATAAAGCCCTCACAACTCCCCCTTCTTTCTTTCATATTACAACATCTTGCCTCCCTCATCAATGCAGAAATAAGGAAGCTAATCCTGCCAGATACTGAATGCCCTTGATTCACATCAAATTAAGGAGAATGAGATCACACAGCACATTTCATGAATAGCTACTGCAGTGACACGAAGGTCCTGTGTACTTTCCAGAATCAGACATTGATGTAGCAGCACTTGCATAGCTTTCTAACAAGTAAGGTTTCAGTTCAGGAAGGCTTTAGAAACAGTAGCAAGAAGACTTTACCTTACTAGATCCCTGCAGCTTCACCAATGCCTACAGTAAGGCGTTTGTCAATGAAAAAAGAAACCCAAGCACTAGTGCCTTGGTTCTTCCTTCCTTCAGTGGCATTTAGCAGCCCAGGAGAATCAAACCCCTAACATTTTTAAAATTACAAGAATTAATGTAAAAAATTAAACAGCTCCATGGGATGCAAGATTTGACACAGTATTAAGTGTATTGTAAAGCTACTGACTGACATTTTTGTTGTTGGTGGTGGTGGTGTTTTGTTGGTTTGTTGTTGGTGGTGGTTTGTTTTGTTGTTTTTTGTTTGGTTTTTTTTTGCTACTTTTGCTACTTTTGAAGTAATATTAATTTCTCAATTGTTATTACCACTAATGAAATTGTTACATTAATTCCTTTTGCTTTATCATTCTGGATTACAGCTGCAAAAAAAATGCCTTTTGTAAAATGCTATTAATGCTACAACTGGCACCTCATAAGGAACTGTAAGAAGCAGCTTAGTAAAAGCAATAAAAAATCCTATAATATAGAAAGTAGAAAGGAAAAGAGCTCAAAACAAATGAACTTAAAAAATCCATAGGGACTATTAGAGAACACAGCAATAAAAGGCAGTGGCAATGTACATTTGTATCCCTGTAAGAAGCCTAAATTTTTATCAGTTGTTTTGATATATTTTCAATTCTTTCAGCTAAATGTGTAAATTCTAGTGCATTAAAAGGACAGAATCTTTTGATAGATCATTTTCTTTTGCAATTGTTTTGCAAAGAGACTGTTGTGTTGAGTAGAGTACAATATAATTGGAAACTATATAATTCTTGGGAATTGTGAAATTAAGAAAAAGAATAGACTGTGACTATTTTGGAAAAACTGAGTCAGATGTTATCCCCGGTTGCAATGATACAGTCAATTTTTCCAATATACTAATAAGTTGCTACTTACATGTTTTAAGTACGAATAAGCAAACAAATAAATAAATAAATGGTACTTTTTAACTGAGAAACATTTGACATAGTCCTACAAAAAATAAAATAAAAAAATTAAAAAAATAAAGGTCATTGGGGAAGCTGCGGGAAGATGAGCCTCTGTTCACTCCTGACCAGAGGAGAATATCTTTTGTAGATATTGCCATCTTACAATTACTTTTACCAATATTGACCTTAGTTAACCACTGCAGTAAACTAAAATCAATCCAGCTATGTGACTTTGAGCCACCTGAAAATAGAGCTCTCCATTGTTGAATCAAGTTCATTGACTTCAAATACCTTTATTTGAGCTGGAGTTTTACCAAAACACAACGACAGCACTTGAATGCTAACAAAATAGAGATATATGGAGGCATTCTCCTTTCTCTCATGATTTAAAAGCCTTAACTAAGTACTCTGTTGTGGTATGTCCTTAAAATGGTAGGATCTGAAAGCAAATAAATTATTTTTCGATCTATTTTCCTTTCCTTGGGAATGTACAGTACACATATTAACTAATTCAACTTAACATCAGTCAGTAATGGTGTACCCAGGGGTCAATATTGGGTCCGGTTCCATTTAACATCTTCATTAACTGTCTGGATGATAAAGCAGAGTGTACCCTCAGCAAGAGTACACAAAACATGGAGGAGCATGTGGTGCATCAGAGATTTGCACTGCTACACAATGGGACCTTGACATGTTGAAGATATGATGTGGGAGGAACTTCATGAAGTTCAACCAGGAAAAGCAGCTAAGTACTCTGCCCAGGGAGAAACATCCCCAGGCACCAGTACATGTTGGAGGTACCCAGATGGAAAGCAGCTTAGCAGAAAAGGACTTGCAGTTCCTGGTGGACATGAACTTGAACAGGAACTAGAAATGTGTCCTTTGCCATAAAGAAGGCTAATGGCCTCCAGAGCTACATTAGGCAAAGTAGCATCAGCAGATCAAGGCAGATAACCCTTTCCTTCAGCTTTGATGAGACCACAGCTGAAGTACTGAATCCAATAAAGATCTCTCCAAAGAGGCGTGAACCTACTGGAGAACACATAATGTAGGGCCGCAAAGATGAGGGACTGAAGCATCTCTCCTATCAGAAGAGGTAGAAAGAGCTGAGACTGTTTAGTGTGGGGAAGAGAAGGTTCAATGGAGATCTAATCGCTGTCTACAAATACATGGAGAGTTTCAAAGAGAATGAAGCTGTTTTGTTTTTTTCTTTTTTTCAGTGGTGCCCATTCACTAAAAAAAAAAAAAAAAAAAAAAAAAAAGAGGCAACTGGCACAAAGCGGAAAACAGGAGATTCATTTAAACATTGGGAAGCATGTCAGGAGACATCCTCCTTACTGCAAGGATGACAGAGCACTGGCACATGTTGTCTGGAGAGTTTGTGAATTCTCCCTCCATGGAGATATTTGAAAGACATCCGGACATGGTCCTGGGCAAGCAGCTCTACGTGTTCCAGCTTGAGTGGTATTGAACCATATGACATCCAGAGGTCCCTCCTAATCCAAACAATTATGTGATGTCATAATCATAAAACTTAATGAACCCTGACTGTTTCTGTTTTTGCTACAATATGATTAGCAGAGACATGGTATTTTAGTTAAGACATCTTGTACTCAAACCAAATGCATTTTGTGGATGATGACCTAAACTTGTCCACTGTATGAGCTTCCAGTGTTGATTATGTGTTGTCATAGAATCATAGAATCACAAAGTTGGAAAGAAACTACAAGATCATCTAGTCCAACCATCCTCCCATTACCATTGCTACCACAGAATACTAAACCATATCTCATAGCTCCTCATCCAGACACCTCTTGAACAGGGACAGCAACTCCACCACCTCCCTGGGCAGGCTATTCCAGTGCCTGACCACTCTGTGAGATTAAAAACAAACAAAGAAACAAACAAACAGACAAACAAACAAACAAACAGACAAAAAAAGCATCAAGTATGTGCACTGTATGTCCAATCAGTTTTGATGTTAGTACAGATTAAATATTGCTGCTTATTTTTGAATTTAACAGTATTGAGGTTAGTTAAAGTGTTAAAAAAATCTTGAAAAAAAGTTTGCATTGGATCTGTTTAGCTGTTAGATAATCACACACATGATATGTAGGTTGTCTTATATTTTTGCAGCTGAACCAAACTTCCAGATAGAAGGATGAGACAAACTTAAAATCCTATGTATGTGTCAGGAATTAACCTCATGTCTTTACTTTTAATAAGGCAACAGAGACTCTTCCCAGTGAAACTGTATGGCTATACAGTTTATGTCCATTAGTATCCCCCTGTAGAAAACTTAAATTCTGTCAGTTAGGATTTAGCCTGTTATTTTATTTATTTTATATTACTTATATTTGTATCACATTTTTAATTCTCATGAATTTGTATGTGTGAGCTATTTGAATAAGTGTATATACACAAACATTTGAATAAATGTGTGCTTTTATGCAAAAGAGAATCTGGTGCTAACAAACATCCTCCAGTTGCCTTCTTCTCTAAACAGGAGAAATTCCTTTCATAGAATCATAGAATCATAGAATCACCAAGGTTGGAAAAGACCTAAAAGATCATCCAGTCCAACCGTTCACCTATTACCAATAGCTCCAACTAAACCACGTCCCTCAATACAACATCCAGCCGTTCCTTGAATACCCCCAGTGTCGTTAACTCCACCACCTCCTAGGCAGTCCATTCCAGTGCCTGACCACCCCTTCTGAGAAGTCCTAATGTCCATCTTGAATCTCCCCTGCCATAGCTTGAAACCATTCCCTCTGGTCCTTTGTTCTGTTGTGTCAAGCTCTTACTCCTTTCGTTGTCTAATGAACATTTATTTACATGTAGAATACAGCAGGATACACAGAAAATGGTACTGGAAGTCACACAGAGCCTTAGACAAATGAAAAAAAAAAAAAAAAAAAAAAAAAGAAATCTAGATTGTGGATTGATTTTTAATTCTCCCACTTTGAACAGCTCCTAAATATCTTCAAAACACACCATATATTTTATGTATCAAAGTCAGTGAATACTTTTTTGTCTCGTATCATTTGGTGGGTTGCAAATAAGGTAAATCTTTGGGATCCCACCAAACAGGTACTCCCTGCTCTCCAGGAGTTGCTGGAGCAATGGAGTCAGACAATGACTCAAGGAACAATACAAGATGATTTATTGAGCTTTCTAACAGCAATTAATCAACCACTTTGAGGCAAAATCAAGCAATTTTATAACAACAACTAGTAAGCATAATGGTACTCAGCATACATATTAGTTCCTTATCAACTACTTCAAGGCAAATTTGGGCAAAGACTATAAAAGAAAAGTGAGTAAATGAAGATCAGAATACTGAGAAAAGAAAAGAAAAACAGAGTATGAAAGAATTACAGGAAGTTGTATTTTACCACTCCTGGATCCAGTGCCGTCTTGAGTCTGGGATCTTGATCCATGAGTGGTGAGCATGCATGTTCATCGTTGCTCTGTCTGTTGGTCTGAGATGTCCCTTACGGTAGCACCCCACTTGTGTCTAGAAGATTCAGGAGTTTTTTGATAAGGGTATTTGGTAGTCCTGCATCCCCTCCTCCCTATTCTGATGTTTATCAGCCATGAAAACTATGAGAGGAAGTGAAAATAAACAGTCCATCCACTCTGATTCCAGAGTGAAGGTACATAGATCTTAAAGCTTCCAACTTGAGTCGTTAAGTCTCCATTCTTTCACTGAACAAGTTCCTTATACAGTCGTGAACGCCCCATTCTGTAAGGCTCCATAGTCTAGATGTTCGAGTCAACAAGCTCCTTGAAAGACTCAGACACTTTTCCAATAAGATCTTTAATCTTTAGTAGCCGGAAAACACCAGTGAGTCACATTTTTCTTTAACAGTGTACATAAAAGATGCTGAAGCACCTCTTAGTTCTTATGACTGTTTTTATTACAGTTTATGCAAGGAAGGTCCCAGTTTTAACAGAATTTTATTAAAAGATTTTGCTGATTCAGACTGGTTTAAGTGAAATTAAAAATATATGTATGTGTATATATGAAAACAAGTCTTTGTTCTGTCACTGTGTTCTTTAAGGTAGAATCCATCCCTCCACTGTTTTGTTCCTGTTTAACACTCTTCTCTGTTTTTTTTTCTTTGGGGCAAGGCACAGTTCTGCAGTAGCTCATGTAAACTGATTCTTAAAGTCATTTGCTGCCCTCCTAATCTGGACCAAGTTATGCCTCTCATAGACATATGGGTATCCATTATCACTAAAGGGAATGGAATACCCAGACATGAAAGTTGTCCTTAGGATGTCATTGTGCTGCAAAACATTTATTAAAATTCAAAGTGATTTCATATTCTAGTTTAATAGTGTAAAAACGTGACATATTGCTTGTTTCTTCCAAAAAGATAAACTTCTGTTAATTTGTTTATTGATAACTGCTAAGCTGTTTTGGTTATATCTGATAAGATAGTATTATTTATCTATTTATATATTTATCTTAACTGGCATCAAATTGATTATGCATCTTTTCTCAAGTTGAGAGGAAGACCTATCTTCTTCTAAGCATATAAACAGAGAATTCTTACACTGCTGAGAAGTATGGTCTGTTACTACTCTCCTGCATTAATCCCAGATGATACTGATAATAGGAATTTGCCTTGAAATGCATTCTTTTTACACATTTTAATCTTTCAAAGAACTATATTGATTGCTGAGGCAGTGAACACAGTGGATTTCTATCTGTTCAAAAAATATGTAGTACAGACAAAAGACAAACAAAAGTTTCTAGTATTACTGCACTAGTCAAGATAATCCTTGACCCGGACGCTGCTAAAGCTAAACCTTAGTTGACTTATATATGGTTTACAAACGCAGTGGTTAATTTATTTATATTCAACCTTCCTTCATTCCTCCATTTCTTTCTTCCTTTCATGGAATCATAGAATGGCTTAGGATGGAGGGGACTGTAAAGATCACTTAGTTCTAACACTCCTGCCATGAGCAGGATTGTCAGACACTAGATGAAGCTTCCCAGGATCCCATCCAATGTGGCTCTGAATGACTCTGGGACCCACAACCTCTCTGGACAACCTGTTCCAGAGACTCAACACTCTGTGAGTAAAAAAAAAAATCTTCCTAATGTCTAACCTAAATCTTCTCTCTTTTAGTTTAAAGCCATTCCCCCTTAACATTTTCAGAACACGTAAGAGTCAGACCCCCTCTTTTTGTCCATGAGCACCCACAAATCATTTTGTGCAGGGCTGCTCTCAGCACTCTTTGAGTGCTCTCCGTCTGTACTTGCATCTGATATTGCCTCAACTGAAATGGAGAACCTTGCACTTAGCTTTGCTGAACCCCATTAGATTCTTATGTGCCCACTTTTTCTTCATGTCCAAGTCCCTCTGGATGCCATCTCATGTCAACTGCACCACTCAGCATGCCGTCATCAGCAAATTTGATGAGGGTACACTCGATACACTCAATACTGCTGCCTGTCATTGACAAAGATATTGAAAAGCACTGATTACATAATGGATCCCTGGGGAAAACCACTTGTGACCAGCCTCCACTGGGACATAAAGCCATTGACAACAGGCCTCTGGCTGTGGCCATCCAACCAATTATTTATCTATCCAATAGTCTAGCCTTTAAATCCATGTCTCTCCAATTTAGAGATAAAGATAACAGAATCACACAGAATCACAGAATCGTAGGGGTTGGAAGGGACCTCCAGAGATCAAGTCCTACCCCCCTGTGAAAGCAGGTTCCCTACACCAGGTCACACAGGTAGGCGTCCAGGTGGGTCTTGAAAATCTCCAGAGAAGGAGAAGCCACATCCACCCTGGGCAGCCTGTTCCAGTGCTCCGTCACCCTCACCGTAAATAAGTTATTGTGCACATTTGTGCAAAACTTCCTATGCTCCAGTTTCTGTCCATTTCCCCTTGTCCTGTCTCCACACCCTGCTGAAAAGAGTCTGGCCTCCCCACTTTGCCCGCACACCTTAGATATTTATAGACCTGGATCAAGTCCCCTCTCAGTTTTCTTTTCTCAAGGCTAAACAGACCCAGCTCACTTAGCCTTTCTTCATAGGGGAGATGCTCCAGGCCCTTCACCATTTTTGTGGCCCTCCACTGGACTCTTTCCAAGAGATCCCTGTCTTTTTTGTACTGGGGAGCCCGGAACTGGACACAATACACCAGATGAGGCCTTACCAAGGCAGAGTAGAGGGGGAGGATCACCTCCCTCGACCTGCTGGCCATGCTCTTTTTAATGCACCCCAGAATGCCATTGGCCTTTTTGGCCACCAGGGCACACTGCTGGCTCATGGCCAACTTGTCATCCACCAGGACACCCAGGTCTCTCTCTGTAAAGCTCCTCTCCAGCAGGTCATCCCCCACCTTGTATTTGTGCATGCAATTATTCCTCCCTAGGTGCAAGGCTCTACACTTGCTTTTGTTAAACCTCATCCAGTTTCTTACCGCCCAGCTCTCCAGCCTGTCCAGGTCTCGATGAATGGCAGCACAGCCTTTAGGCATGTCAGCCAATCCCCCCAACTTCATATCATCAGCAAACTTGCTGCAGGTGGCCACAGTCCCCTTGTCAACGTCATTGATGAAGATGTTGAACAAGATGGGACCCAGCACCAACCCCCGGGGAACCCCGCTAATTACAGCTCTCCAACCGGACTCTGCACCGCCAACGATGACCCTCTGTGCTCTGCCAGTCAGAGAGGGACCGTGTGAAAGGCCTTGCACAAGTTCAAGCAGATAATATCAATTGCCCTTTTTGCACTTGCTGAAGCCGTGCAGGTTGTGTCAGATCTCCTCCAGATCTCACATGTGCCTTAAAATGCCTTCCAGGAGGATCTGTTCCATGATCTTCCCAGGCACAAAGGTGAAGTTCAGCACTCTGTAGTTCCCCAGCTCTTCCCTTCCACCTTTCTTATAAAAGGGAGTGATGTTTTCTTTTTTCCAGTCACAAGGAATTTAGCCTGAAGACGTGACTTTTCAAATATGTTGGAGAGGATCTTGGTAAGCACAGCAGTTAATTCCTTCAGAACTCTGATGCAAGTCATCTGGCTCCATAGACTTGTACATGTTCAGACTCATGAGATGGTACTGGATTTGCACTGCTCTTACACAGGGAGATATTTTGTTCTCCTTAGCCCTGCTTAGGAAGTTGCAAGTTGAGAGACATGAGATGTTAAAAGCCTGACTGCCCTAGAAGACCAAGACAGACAACTTGTTAAGTACCTCAGCCTTCTCCGTGTCTGAGGAGGCCAGTTCTCCCTTCTCATTTTTTTATGGGGAGTGCATTCTCTTTTGCTTATTTCTTTTGCTCTTTGTATCTAAAGAATCTCTTCTTGTTGTTTTTCACATTCCTTAACAAATTCAATTCCATCTGTCCCTTGGCTTCCTTGACTCCATTCTTGCACATCTGGACAGCATCCCGATATTCTTCCCTTGCCATCCATCCCCACTTCCAGTGCTTGTGCTTATCCTTTTTTTCCATCAGTTTGATCAGCAGGTCCTTGCTCAACCATGCTGGTTTCCCGCCTCATCTGCCTGATTTTTTATTCTGGAGGATGAAGAGCTCTAGTGCTCTCAGAAAGGCATCCTTAAAGTCCTTCCAGCTCAGCTCTGTTGCTTTCTCCCTACAGACAGTTTCCTAGGGGATCTCATCCAACACTTCCTAAAACAGTTTGAAGTTTGCTCTCCTGAAGTTCAGGATTCTCCCTTCTCCCCATCCTCCCATCTTCACTTCCTCCCTTCCTTTCCTCCTTTCTCCCTCTCTCCCTCCATTTCCTCCTTCTTTCTCTCTCTTTCTCTGTCTTCTGTCTCTCACTTACTTGCTTTCTTTCCTTAGTAGACAGGTGTGCCTACCTGTCTCGCTCCAATTAAGGAGTGAGGCAAGGTTCTTTTGATAAATTATGCTCGGCGTGAGATTAAGAAGAGAAGCATTCAAATGTTGATCCGACCAGTTTATTGGGAATAATAGACGGCTGAGGGGATGGGGAAGGGAGAGCGGCGGATACCAAAATTAGGGTGATGGGGAAGGGAAAGTGGGCGACAGGAAAGGTAGAAAAGGCAAGAATTACGGAAAGCGGGGAAAGTCACCTCCTGAACGCAGCAGCGTCCCGTTGCACGTCGTTTCGTTGGACCAGGAGGAACAAGCGCAGGGGAGAGCCGCAGCAGAGGGTCAGGCCGCAAGCAGCAGATCGGTGCAGCGCAGAGCGGGAGGTAGAAAGGGCAGCGAGGTATCGGGAGGCAGCGAGGTCTTACGGAGCAGGGTCTCGAGCAGCAAGCCCAGGTGAATCCGGTGTCCGCCGTAGGAAGACGTTGGAGGAATCTGAAGCCAGATGCCTAAAAGTTCTTCATGCATGCATCTTCTTCAGCATGCAGGCGTTCACGTAGTGAGGCATCTGATGTCAGACAACCTCCTTGTTCATGAAGAGAGGCATCTGATGTCAGAAAACCTCAACCCAAAATCCATGGTTTGTCCATGCTCTTTTTATCCTACTTCTTCCCAGCCTTCGGGACATTTCTGGAAGGCTTGGGTCAGAGTCCTGTGAATACCTCGGAGATGGCCCTCTTCCTTGAGATAGGCCCACACAAAAGACCACTTAAGGGCCATTCATCTGTATCTTATCTCCCTTTCGTAGCTCCCGGACTTGTCCATCTGTCATCTGTCTGTCATCTGTCACGTCACCCTTAAACAAAGGGGGTCTGGAACCGTGGCTCTGACTTGCCTGGACTTGTCCTTCTGTGTCTCTGGAACCTTGGCCAGGCTTCCCTGAACTTGTCCATTTCAGCAGACTTTGAGACAGTAATGTAAAAAGCATGGCCTCTTACACCACCCCGTGACTCAAAGTTTGCTTAAAAAATGGACCACTGCTGATCCAGGATGGTGAGAGAAAGATAGTAAGCATGAGGGAAAAAGGAGAGGGCAGGGGAATTAAAATGTTTCATGCAATCATTACAAAGGATTTTTCCTGCTTGGTTACAAATGTTGCACGGATGTGCTCGACTTTCTCATCACTTGATGAGGTTACAAAATACATAGAAGATACAACATGTTGAATAAGTTGAACAAAACATGGTATCATACATGGAAGAAACAGTAGAGTTGCGACAACACACAATAGATAAACATGGTATCACACATGGAAGAAACAGTAGAGTTGCGACAACACAAATCATAAAAGTAATCCCAGAAACATACACATCTCTTGTCAAAACTCAGACACTTTCCAACAACTGTGTTTTGGATGGAACTCCTGAACTGATGTGTTACTGAAAAGCATCAGTGCAAAGGGTTTCATGATAAATTTTACTTTTGTGACCACATCTAAAAGATATTAGATGAGTCCCATTGCTCACTTCCCAATTTGTTAATAATTTGGAAACACCATGGAGGAGTTACATGCAAATCACAATCAGTTTAACCAAAAGGGGTGAAAGAAGGGGTCAGAAGGAATGATATCACTGTGCAGGAAGTACCAGAAAGTCAGAATGATCTGAAAAAACAAAAATCTGAACCAAATTGTGAATTTTTAACAGATCCAAGGACTGATATCAATCACAACCCACAACAAACCAAAACATAATATTATTGCTTCTAGCATGATCACATCTTCAATTTTTCTGTCACAAAACACAAATGGTTAAAATCAGCTACAAGCCATTCTGTTCAGTCAGTGTCCCACGGGAATCTTCTGAAAAATAAAACAAGACAACAACTTGCCCTTTTGGGGCTTTGTTAATACAATTAAAAAAAACGAGGGAACAATTCGGTGAGAATATGTTTTACATTCCTTGTTTAGGGGTGTCCTTAGCCTTCCAAGGATTCTTGTTAAGGTATTTCATTAATGTTAGGGGAATTGTCCTCAGGTTAGCTGAGTCAATTGACACAGGCTGGCCAGTGTTTCCCTAGTTTATCAGTTTAACTGTATTGTGACTCACAGGGGTAGCTGGTAGGAGTGGTGAGGCCTTGGGACAGAAGGTGTTAAATGGAGAATCTTCTCCTTTTGTTGTGAGCTTTCTAACAAACATCCACCCTTCCCCCCCCCCCCCCCCCCCCCCCCAGCTCACTTGAGGAGGGTGAAGGAATTAGTTTCCCAATTTCTCAGGTATCTCTTCTGTAACTGTGGGGGGGGACACTAGGAACTGGGGTCTCAAGTTTAGTCGGCCAACTGGTCACCAGCATCTCGAGCCTATCTGTTGATAGTCCATTCATTAGATCTCGAGGAATACCCTTTTGCAGGCCCAGGGTCCACAGTCTATTACGTTTGTGAGCAATGTTTCGCCTACCTGTTCTTACTGGCAATGAAACCTTTTCCATTCTATTAAGTTTCGGGCTAGGTGGCCTAGGAGCAAGGGTGGCTGCTGCAAGCCTTACTCCCTTTGGCTCAAATTTACTGGTAGAAGCCACGGGCCCAAATTTCCTTTCATAATTAATCAACTCTTGGGCAACCTCCCCCCATGTCCATACCTTAAAACCAGACTGTAAAGAGCCTGAAGTACCAGCTCCTTCTAAAACAGTTCGAGCTCTCTCTCCCTGGGACATGGCTTGTATTTTACCTTGTAACTGTATACCTATGGGTTTCAGCGATTCTGGAAGCCCCCTAATTAAAGGAGTCATCCTTTCAGGATCCACAGGCATCATCATGGGAGATTCGTGCCGTGGCTGCAATTTCCTGTCGTACATCATTTGCAGACAGGCAGCCTTTTGGACACTTTCAACCAGTTGATCCACTGTCCCATTAATAGCAAGAGGGTCTCCCCTTTCTAAAGGGTTGAGACCACCAGCCCAGTAAGCAGCCCTCTGTGTTAGGGACCAGGGAGCACGGTTGTTGCCAGTAGTTAAAAATACTCCTGGCCCCCAATAACCCTCAGCCTCCTTTTCGGTAAGCATTATTTGGTCTCCACCAGTTAGACTGACTCTCCATACATACTCCGTTTCAGATTCTCTTGGAGACCGGCTAAAATCCTTTTTTAATTTAGCTAGTTCAGTAGCTGAGAAAGGGATTTCTTTAACATTCATTTGAGGATCAAGGTCCTCACCATTATCGAAGGTATATTCAGTTTTTATAAGAGGACGCAGAGGGGCTACTGGGGTTTCATTATCAAAGCTTTCTTTTGTTTCTCTCAATTCCTCCTGAGGATAGATTTTCTCTTGTGGTGCACTGTGGATAACAGTGTCATCCGTATCTTTATATGATAAAATTTCCTTAAAAGCCGTTTGTAACAACACCGAATTATGCTTTTCTCTATTCAGTTGTTCTTCTAGATTTCCAATTTGGTTTTGCAGAGCTTTTACGAGCTCCTGTGTTGCTTTAACCGTTTCTTGTAACGACTGTATTGTCTGGTTTTCCGCCTTAAGCTGCTGGTCTCGGAACTCCACGGCTGCTTTTAAAGCAGCACCGAGTACCGCACAAATAAATGATTTGCCTTTCCCAGCTCGGGTCCGAGCCCCATGTTGCAAAACACAAATACGGTCCGAAACAGCCTGCAAATTATGCCAATTTTCTCGTGCCCAGTCCAACCCTGTTAACGATGGCCTAGACGCATGCTTTTCTAGCAAATCAAACAACATATTTTCACCTTCCATAGCGAATATACTTTTACTCACTATCAAGACAACAAAATCTACAACGAAATCTACACTGAGGGAGGAGGTGACTCCTTATCTCCTCAGAGAGGCAAACACTTAGCAAAACAAAACCAGCAACTGCTCAAAACACTCCCTTACACAAAAGACCAAAAGACTCAAATCAACACTTCCAAAGAAAGCGTAAACACCTCAATCGCTCCTGGCTATCCTGTCAGGCCACGAAGAAAAACTTCAACCTTCAAGCCACACAAGTTAAAAAATAACTTCTAGGTTTCTCAAAAGAAATAAACTTCTTGGAGAAGCACACACGTCAAAATAAAAATTACTTCCTCACTTCCCCAAGAGGCGCACACACAAAACTTCAAATCCCGAAGTACGTTACAAGATACTAAAACCACCACAATGCAAAATAGTCTTCCCGGGGAGGCACACACATATAAAACAAAAGCAAATAGTCAAAATTAATCTATACGTCCCCGAGAGGTATACACGTAAGAAAGAAAGCAACAAAGTTTCAGGATATGGAGCGGTCTTCCTGGAGAGGTGCTCACGTCAAAGAAAGTTATCAAATTTATCGCTCCTTGCAACTCCAGGAGAAAGAGACAGAAAAGTTTTAGAGAAACTGGAAGGACAACACTCTCACGACGATTATCCTGCCGACTACGCCAATAAAAATGTCTCGCTCCAATTAAGGAGTGAGGCAAGGTTCTTTTGATAAATTATGCTCGGCGTGAGATTAAGAAGAGAAGCATTCAAATGTTGATCCGACCAGTTTATTGGGAATAATAGACGGCTGAGGGGATGGGGAAGGGAGAGCGGCGGATACCAAAATTAGGGTGATGGGGAAGGGAAAGTGGGCGACAGGAAAGGTAGAAAAGGCAAGAATTACGGAAAGCGGGGAAAGTCACCTCCTGAACGCAGCAGCGTCCCGTTGCACGTCGTTTCGTTGGACCAGGAGGAACAAGCGCAGGGGAGAGCCGCAGCAGAGGGTCAGGCCGCAAGCAGCAGATCGGTGCAGCGCAGAGCGGGAGGTAGAAAGGGCAGCGAGGTATCGGGAGGCAGCGAGGTCTTACGGAGCAGGGTCTCGAGCAGCAAGCCCAGGTGAATCCGGTGTCCGCCGTAGGAAGACGTTGGAGGAATCTGAAGCCAGATGCCTAAAAGTTCTTCATGCATGCATCTTCTTCAGCATGCAGGCGTTCACGTAGTGAGGCATCTGATGTCAGACAACCTCCTTGTTCATGAAGAGAGGCATCTGATGTCAGAAAACCTCAACCCAAAATCCATGGTTTGTCCATGCTCTTTTTATCCTACTTCTTCCCAGCCTTCGGGACATTTCTGGAAGGCTTGGGTCAGAGTCCTGTGAATACCTCGGAGATGGCCCTCTTCCTTGAGATAGGCCCACACAAAAGACCACTTAAGGGCCATTCATCTGTATCTTATCTCCCTTTCGTAGCTCCCGGACTTGTCCATCTGTCATCTGTCTGTCATCTGTCACGTCACCCTTAAACAAAGGGGGTCTGGAACCGTGGCTCTGACTTGCCTGGACTTGTCCTTCTGTGTCTCTGGAACCTTGGCCAGGCTTCCCTGAACTTGTCCATTTCAGCAGACTTTGAGACAGTAATGTAAAAAGCATGGCCTCTTACACTACCCCCCACCAAATTATTTACCCTGTGCTTTAATTTTATATTTCATACACTCGATACTAATAATTCATTTATGCTAAATACTTAAGGATAAAGTGAAAAATGAGTTACTTTGCAGTATTTAACATCTTTGATTCAAAGATTCTTTATCCTTGAATTACAGGAGTAGGCATGTGTCTAAACAATATAAGAATGATATCTTTACAAACAGAATGCATTTTATATATAAAGATCTAAGTGTAAAGACCAACAGCAGCTTTTTAAATACAGTACCAGATGTTCAGAAAACAAATATCAAATTAACAATTTATGAAACAGACTCATAAAGGTCAAAACATATTATGTATTTCTGTCAGAAAAGTGCTGTTTTAGCAATTGCTCTGACTTTATTTTTCAAACTCTGTCTGAACTGGAGATGGTATCACTAATTCAAAAAAAAAAAAAAAAAAAAGTCTTACAATCATTTGTTCAAATTGTGAAAAAAATCTAGAAAAAAAAAAATCAACACATGAATAGTTCTATATTTGTCTGATCCTGCAAAATACCAAATGTGCATTTTATCATGAATTCACTGGGAGCTGTGAATATCTTTTGGGATCAGCTTCTATATCACTAATGCTGTAATATGAGGGGAAAGGAAAGCAAACAAATAAAAAACATAAAATTGTTAAACATTTATGAGAAATATTGTTTTGTTGTTGTTGTTTGGGTTTTTCTATCCCTTACAGAACCTGCATTTGTAAAAGGATGTATGGCATATAAATTTATTTATTTTATTTTTGGAAGCACAATGGATAGATAATATTACCAGGTTTAAGCTTTCTGCAGCAATGCTGCTGTGTTGTTGGTGTTATCAAAACGACTTGTTCAGATAAACCTAAAGCTAACAAAGTGCTTTAGAAATAAAATATGATATTATTGCCCTAAACTGCATACAATAATCTTCATCCGAAGATCACAAAACAATTTTAAAATGTCACTAAAATAAAGATCACGTAATTTCTCCCGATTTACCATCTGGGTCTATGAACACATATGAGTAAATGGTAAAAGCTCTTTCTCTAGTGAGCTGTAATTTGTGGGAATAGTTAAACTTTTTCATTCTTTGTTTTTTTTCTGCTTAATGACTGCACAGAGAGCAAGTGTTGAAGCTTCCAGCAAATGCATGCTATTCACAATTGCTTTATTTTGTGAGAATTATTGATTTTTCTTGGCTATTTTTAAGATTCACGTTAGAGATGGAGGTGACTCTAACAATCCAATGTGGTTCTGTTACTTGTTTACATGTTTACCAGAATGAACATATAAAGCTTACATTTTTTTTATTCTTATCGCTGTGTCTTTAATTATAGTTTTGAATTGCACACAGACTGAACAAAAGACCATAATAATATCTGTACCATAGAGGGCAAATTGTCTATCTAACCATATCTCATTTCTCTTGGTATCCAGTATGATATATGGTGAATGTTTGTTGCACCAGGAAGGAGTATGTTGGCAGGTTAAAAAAGTTAATGTCCTCTCTACTTTTTGTCTCCTATCTCTGCTTTGAGAACAACTATTTTGGAATATTTTTATTTTTAAATCAGATTATATATTGGTAGCTTCTACACAATTTAGTTACAAGACTGGCATTTTTGTTAGTTTGTTTTCATGTTTATTTATTTATCAATCATTAAAAAATAAAGTAAATAAAAGAAAAATTAAAAAGAGAAAAAGAATGCATTTATCTCATAAACATTCTCTAGCATTTTTTAGCAACTAAAATGCCATTAAGATGTAACTTTTAAAAATATAGATTATTATTATTTCTATTTCAGATATCCTTGACTCTTTATAGTGTTTGTGAATTTAAATGCTACTTTTATATAAGGTTGAGATCCTTGAGTTCAGGGAACGCTCAGACACTCATCATCATAGCACTCTTTATTTTCACCCCTCATTTCTCTCAGATTTTTTTAGTAGAAATGTAAAAGACAAAATAAAAGAAGAGCCCTCTGCTAAGGGTAACAAATAGCACCATAGCATGCATCTTGAATATTTATTCCTTTCAAAAGAAATTTTGAAGTCATAACATAATGCTTTTTTTCTTTCAGGTCATTTTGCTTTGAGAAAATAATTTCCTATTTTATGTTGAATGTCTGACTGTATATAGATGACAGCTTTGTGTTTGGTTAGTTTTGAATTATAAGAATATATTTAAGTGTTTATTTCACATTTCATTCCATTCAAAACTGAGTGAAAAGATAGACTTCTAAAAAGTAAAAATTGAAACAAAAACAAACAGTGTCAATACCTTTTCAACAAAGTACTAGTTCTTAAAAACACTTATTATTCTGGATGGGATGAATCGCATGTCAAAGTTGTAATATAAAAGTCAATTACCTTTAGTGTAAGGTAATGTAAACTCCAAGGCCGTTATTACAAAGCATAGCAAATAATGCTTTGCCAACACAATTCATTCCTCCTGATTTGTACATACTGTGTATAACTGGCTCTTTAATTTCTCTCCAGTGACTGTGAGGATGCTTGGGCAGGTACCTAAGACTAGATGCTAAAAGCTAAAGATATCATCACACTGCTCAAGTGTTCTATCACAGATATGCTTCAGTTTCCCCTTTAAAAGCTAAGTTTAAAAGCAGTAAAATATTTTATTCAAGCGATTTAAATATTTAATTAAAGTCAAATCAATTAGAAATCCCACTTCCCTTTTAAAATAAATAAATAACTACATAAATGAAAAGACATTCATTAATTAAGAAAAAGGAAAAAAGCTCTAAACTCTAAAATGCTCTAAACTCTGAAGTCACTGTGTCTTTAAATTATTTCTGCAATGACCTAAAACAAACAAACAAACAAAAAAACAAAACAAAACAAAACAAAACAAAACAAAAAACAACAAAAAACCAACACAACTGTTCAGAGAACTACAGTACTGTCCTTTAATCATTTTAGATTTTGAGAAATCCACCAAAAATGGAGCTGTTACTCTGAGTCCTCAGACAAAAAGCCCTATATTTGCAGCTAATCTCTTTTTTTTGTTTGTTTGTTTGGTTGGTTGGTTGTTGGTTGGTTTTGCTTTTGCTTTAACTTTGGTTGACCTTCAACTGTTAGATGAAAGTACAAGAATTATCAAGTCAGTTTTCAGTAACTTGAACTTTCATGATGAGTGTTACAGAAAAGGAAAATGGTAAAGAGCACCAGTGAGAAGTGGATTGTTCAGTATTGATCTTGTCTAGGTAAATCCTCCTGTAGATATTGTCTACCTATTGCCCTGGTGTCCTTTAATGGTATAGCATACACCCACAGAGAAAGCAAAGCTACCACATACATATCAGTGATTCTACTCATAACCAGATGCAAAGAAAAGAAAAAAGGAGTAGCATCTCTACTGACAGGATATAGCTGTATTTTGGTAGGTCTGTTTTGTCTGCATAGAAAGGTTAGGCCAGCTAAATTCACTTGCTGGAAGAAGGCAAGGAATATATCCTGGTGTACAGATTCAGTAGATCTCTGGTAGTATGGGCTGCCTTGCACATGTGCATTATAGCATGTTTATGATAATTGTCAATTCATCTAATACTAATTTGAGTGGTTCTTCAGTGTAAATGCTACACCCTATACCTCAAACAAGAAACAATCACATTCACCTCAGATCACAAATCACAGGCATCCTACAGAACCATATCATGCAGAGTTGGTTTATGGTTAATAAATATATTTTTTTCTAGTAATGAATATTGAACCTTTAGAATGTGAACAGACCTTCCAGAGAAGGTTAAAAAAAATAAATAAATTAAAAAAAAAAAAAAAAAAAGGGGTTATTGAAGTCACATGATAAACTCAGAACAATCACTATCCTAATTTTCCTCAGTTACTCCAGCTGAGAACCTGACATAGATGCCTTTTATGTGCAAGTAAGCAAGAAGCTTACCTGGAGCCTAGGCATAACAGCACTGAAGTGCCTAAATAGCTGAACTGTATAATTATTTGTGAGACTGAACATTTTATAATGCTGCTAATGGCATAACCAGCAAGAGTGCCTGAGCAGTTTGTCAAAGATACACTCAGTATATGAAGGCAATATATAACAGCAAGGGGCAAAAAGGGACTTGAGATGCAGTTGTTCAAATAGAATACAGTAAAAATCATGTATGATTGCTGCTTCAAAAGTAGTGTCTCCTGTTTTATTATGTTGGCCAGTGACATCAGAGATGGATGCTGGTGGTGTGGAAGTAGAGGCTGAACATTCCCACCAATACTCCATTACATTTTGTTGCCATGCAACAAATGACAGCAGAGGGACAATCTGACAAAATGGTATCTGACATGGAAGTGTGTATCAAACAAAAATGTGTCACTGAATTACTTCATGTGGAAAAACCTACTCCCACTGACGTTCATTTCCATTTTTTACAAGTGCAGCATGCAGGATCTTGTTCAAGTCTAGCAAAAATGCAAAGCTGATAGTGGTGACTAAAAAAATTATTGTTTTGCAGCTGAGAATTTTCTCTCCCAAACAGCACTATTGTGCTCTTTCTTTCTGTTGTAGTTTCCATGGAAATTGTTCTATTATTTTATGAAAAAGGAGGAATTACTTTCAGAGCAACCTACTCACGGCAAACTGCAAGGTAACAAAGGTGGATGTAGAATAGAAAGAAAGCAGGCTGCGTAAAACAAACAAATTGTGCTCCTGAGATATTCTACATTGGAAGCAGATGAGATCCATCCCTCCTCTTAGGTAGGTTGTAAGGAAAGTAAAAATACCATGGAAACACGAGGGGGAAAAAAAGAAATATAAAAAGAGGAGAAAAGATTACTCCTGACTTTGGCTGTAGCTTCCCTCATCAAAGCAAGCCATATCTGATCCTCAAACCTGACCACACTTAGTACAGCTAATTGCCATGGCATCAGCTATGTGGTATAGAATATACCCAGCTAATATAGGCAATGATTATTAAGAACAATTTGAATATGCAACAATATAATCATGTAAAAAAATAACATTGAAAATATGTACTGTTAATGAACAGCAATATAGTAAGGCACTGTTTAAACAGTCTTTTAGTGACATCAAAATCCCTGATACATATACACAAAATGTGCATATTTACACATGTCTGCATACACACACATTCTCAGTTGAAAGAGTCTACTGTGAGGTTGTGCTTTATATTCTGCATAATAACTTAAAGGTAATTAGACCCACATTAATTTCATCTAAGGTTCTGTGGAGTCCAAATACAGGACTTTAATATGTATCCATTATAACAAGTATAGGAATGCTGCCTTAGCTACCTCAGCAACAAAAATGATTTCATCCTGTCATCAGCTCAGGAAGGACAGAATTGTTTGTGGACTGTAATATGAACTGAATCAATAAAATATTCTTGGCTAAATAAAAAGCCTCAAAAAACTAGTTACTGGTTGGAAACTGGCATAGGCAGTAAGGGATTTCTTAGCTCTTCTATGCCAATGTTGAAAACAGAAAACTACATCGTGAGTGACCACTGCAATGCCCTAGCTTTACATCAGGATAATACATTTGAAATCAACTGGGATTCCGTGATGCAAACTCAAGTGCTACAACGATTAATCAGGTCACCAACCTCTTTTCCCCTATGTCTATGAAATGTTATTTAATTAAAACTAAAAATGCCATGTGGGATTGGTCCCAGAATATGGTTTCTAGGCACTGCATAAATAGGCTAAAGATACTACTTTATTGTTAATAATGTTTCATCTATTCAGCATTGTCACAGTTTGGTGATGTCTAGCAACTGCTCTTTAATGTTCACACACCACAGGATGCTCTCATAGTTTCAGAAAACAATTTAGAAATTTTCTGTCAGCTAATTACAGTTGAAATTGCCATTAATCAAAGAAGAAAAATATTTTGGACAAAATGAAATTTTGGAAAAACAAAACACGGAAAGGCCATAGAATCATAAGATTATAATATCATAGAATCTTTGAATGCCTTGAATCAGAAGGGGCCTCAGAGATTACCTAGATCTTTCTCCCCTGCCAAAAGCACTGTTGCCAGCCACTAGATCAAGCTGCCCAGGGATATCTCTGGGTAACCTGTTTCATTGTCTCGCCTCTCTGAGAATTAGAATTTCTTTCTAACATCTAATCTAAATCTTCCCTCTTTTAGTTTTAAGCCATTCACCCTTATCACTACCAGACCATGTAAAAAGTCAGTGTCCCTATTTATTAGCTACCTTTAAATACTGGAAGGCCACGATAAGGTCTCGAACCCGGAGGCTTCTTTTCTCCAGGCTACACAAGCCTCTCAACCTCCCTTCATGATAGAGATTCTTCAGCCCTCTGATCATCTTCAGGACTCTCCTGTACACCCACTCCAATAGCTCTACATCCTTCCCCTACTGGGGACCCCAGGCTTGGATACAGTACTCCAGATGGGGCCTCACAATGGCAAAATAGAAGGGGACAATCACCTCTCTCACTCTGCTAGCTACCCTTCTTTTGACGCAGCCCAGTTTACCATTGGCCTTCCAGGCTGCAAGAGCAGTGTTGGCTCATGTTCAGCATTCTGTCCATAAGGACCTGCAAGTCTTTCTCTGCAGGGCTGCTCTCAGTGAGTTCTTCTCCCAGTCTGCACTTGTATTTGCTACTGCCTCAACCCAAGTGCACCACCTTGCACTTAGCCTTGTAAAGCCTCATTAGATTACCATATACCTACTTTTTGAGCCTGTACAGATTTTTCTGAATGGCATCTTTCCCTTCTATTGTGTCAGTTGCATCACTCAGTTCAGCATCATCAGCAAACTTGCTGAGGGTACAATCAATCCCACTGCCTGTGTTAATAAAAATGTTGATCACCAGTCCCAAAACCAACCGCTGGGGTACGGCACTCACCACTGGCATCCACCTGGACATACAGTTGTTGACTACAATGCTTTGGATCATGAAAGATATCACACCCTGATTTCCTTGAATTCCAGACTGATTTTTTATTTCAAAATGTGCCTTTTTTATATATAGAAAACAAAAATAAGAAATACATAATAAACAAACAAAACATTTCAATCACCTCAAATACTTCAGGTATCTGTTTTGAATGACAGTAGAAATTATTAATTCGGTTTCCATCTTTACTTGATTGCTTATGTTTTTATTTTGTATTGTAGAAGAAAAAATAAAAAATAAAAAAATGAACTGATGAATTTCCACAACACAAACCACCTCTTCATGTTTCTTATATTTAAACAGAGATTTCTTATGATATTTTGAAGCATCACATTTATGTTTTACTTGTTCTTTTGTTGTTGTTGTTTACATGAAATGTTTCTTAATTCCAAGGTACTTTGTCTTTCAAATAGTTTATTATTTGTCTCTGAAATCTGCATGCTTTTTGAAGTCTGAGTTGAGAGAACATCAAGAAAAGAAAATATACAATTTTGTCCAGTTAAAACGATTAAATTATGGTAGATTAACCTGTGAATTAATAAGAAAACCAAACCATGGTATTGCTGCCATGCCACATAACTACATTAGACCTCCATAAAGAAAATGACTGGTATATGTAACCACTGATGCATAAAGTCAGGTCTGAGAAACAAGGAGAAAGAGGCAGTTGGCCTGTTTTCTTTTGGAGCAGACTTATTTCTGTAAAATACCGGGACAGAAGGCAGTACCTGACATTCTGAGAACTTGGTCAATTTCTAGCTCTATCAGTGGCTTAATGGGTGACCTTCCCAAGGCCAATGCTTCTGCTTTCCAATCTGTTGAGCAAATGAAATTAAACTATATTCCACTGTGAAAGCCTTTAAGATAGGTTGATAAAAAGTGAGTATTGCTCTTACATAAGATTTGACTTTTCACATTACATCATTGAGTAACGGTGATAATTACCTCAGTCACCACTTTTGTTCATCACAGACTCCTAGTAACTTTGGGCTCTATAATTCCTTCCACTTCTGAAGGCTGAAAAACTCAGGCACAGGTGAAAGAAATGAGTTGTCCATAGTCATGTCAGCAAAATATCGGTTGAGATGGAAATTCAGCAATTTTTTTCTCAGGGTCATGTTCTGCCCTTTCAGAACCATTTCCTTTTCCATTATTAAACAATGGAAATGCATTACAGTTATAGAGAACACAGGCATAAACTCTTATCTAGTTTTGTCCATTTAAATGATCCTTCTGTTGCTCTGAGGCTGCACCATGAAAATAGATAGAAAAGAATTAATTATTGAAAACACACTATAGATCTATTATTCAAGCTGATGTGATTCAGTGGGATTACTTGTGTAAGCAATAGATTGAAAGTTTAGATACCTTTTTTTTTAGTTTGAGATTCTTTATGCTGCTTAGTGCTGATCTAAATTACACTGTGATATGTATGCAAGTTAACTCTTGCACTTCCTATCTCAAACTATGAGTTTTCATACAATGCTGAAAGTCATTGTTAACTAACAGCAGATTGCATAGATGCACGTAACTACCTCAGTCTGTTATGCATACTGCAGAGTGACCAGCTATTTCAACTTTTTGCTGTTTGCAGCCTCTAATGTTTCAGGAAAGAATACAATAAGCAAACAAGCAAATTACAAAAAGGTCACATTAGTAAGAGTACAATATATTGATTACACTGCATGGAAGGCTAGTCTTGCACATTGTTGAGAATTGTTGTTACAAGTGCTTAAAATGATAACACTGGAATCTGTTTTTAAAAATAACAACACAATAGTGTTGAGGTTAGTATATGGTGCAGATTTTATCACTCCTTATTAAGAGCTGTAACATTATACTAGTGCTTTCCCTGCTATATCTGACCAAAAGAATGTTTCTCACAGCTCCAGTTAATTGCACTGCAATATTTTTACCCAGCCTGAACACATGTGCTTTATCACAAAGGGAAAAATAAATAAATCTCTCTGCTTCAGTGCTGCAGTGCTAAAATCTGCAATGCCAAATTTAGGAAGAAGCATGGAGTAGAATCCCAATTCCTGAGTCAGGCAACAAACCACCTTACACACTGCACTGGGAAAGGCAGAGAATCAGGCCTCCACATCAAGATCAGGAACAATGAAGATGCTGCTCGGAGGTTGTTTAAGGGAAATGCTGCAGTGGAATCTCTGACATTCTGGGGTCAGGGCTGCAGCAAAACCATTTCCCGCCATCCAGTCTCTACAATTTGAAATTCACTCTTTAAAACAGATAACCTCTTTCTGTTGAATCAACTTTTTATGTGTCTGCATTTATGTTTATGTATATTTGTGTTTTGGAAAGAGAAGAAATAAAGGAAGAGGGTGAGTCAGCTCCTCTCTCCTTCCAACCAACAGCACAGTGAGCAGAACATACTTTCCCAATGGAGGCTTAGGGTCAATTCATTGCTAAGCTGGAAAAGAATCAAGTTTGTCCCTTGGCTTCCCTACAATACTCTTTTCCTTTGAAAGCATTTCATTCCAGCAGACTGTGTTACAGTCTGCAGAGAAATAAAAATAAAAATAAGTAACAGGAAGAGAAAGATAAAATATAAATGTGTATGTGTGGATTCAGTGCTTTGCTAAACAACTATTCTAGATACTCTTGACATTAAGGGTGCTAGTTCTAGGGCACTATCTTCTAAGAATTGCTCAGATATGTTAATGCAAGCAATCACAGTGGAAACTGGGCCAGAAACATAGATCAATATATATAGTTTAAATAAGAAATTCTGGTTGGGAATCTGTCTGGCCCACTCACTAAATGCACCTCTTGCTTCCACATCATCAGAATTTCAAAATAATATGACTACATGGTTTTTATAGCAGACCATGCTCAGGCTGGATATAAAACCTGTCAACTTTTTGACATCTATTCATTTATCTAACCCCTAATGTTTGAAGCTTTTAAGAGTAACTCTATGACCTATTCAAGCCAGCATTTCCAACATAAAATTACTGCAAGGTCTTACAAATATGTTCAGTGGAGAATGGCAGCCTATGGATTTTACTACAGGCTCTACAGTCTAAACATGTGATGGGAAGTCAATTTGGTCAAGCTCAGTCTCCTATGAAAGCACAAAGCAAGCAAGTCTGCCCAGGGCTCTGCACAATCCACTGAATGCTCTAAGAAGTAGGCTGTAAGCTCATGCTCCCCCACCGTCTTTCTCTGGTTCAGGGAAATCTTAAAATGTTTCTTGTAAAGTAGAACAGCTGCAGTAAGAGGGCTGGTAGCCTGATGGTTGAGGGTATGAGCCAAAAAAGAGGAACATGTGGGACGAAATTCTCATACAGCACAGAAGATAAAGAATTTTGATTTTCTAATGCTGAGCCAGTCTCCTACCCACTAGATGGAAGCAAGCAAACTATCTCTCCAATGTTCTTTTCTTCCATCCTTTAAAACAAACAAACAAACAAACAAAACTAAACAAAACAAAACAACAACAAAAAATAGAACCCACAAAACATCATCATCTACTACTTCATCATTTTGCCAAGCTCCATCTGGTGAATGTATCACAACCCTTAGTAAAAACTAGATGATCAGAACTTGCCTAAAACCATCAGGGGAACAGTTTCTGGAGGGGCTGCATCAATGTGTGTATATATGTATAGGTATACACACATATTTATGTTTCCCATGGACCAAGTGCATGGAACATTATTGGAGCAAATTGCTCAAAGAAGTTGTGGAGTCTCCTTGTCTGAAGATATTCCAAACCCACCAGGACATTTTGCTGTGCAACTTACTCTGGGAACCTGCTTTTGCAGGAAGGTTAGATTAGGTCATCTCCAGAAGTCCGTTCTAACTCCTACAATTCTGTGATTGCATATTAAAATACTGCAAGTAGGTTATCTACAGTAGTAACTTTTGTTATGTAGACACATTAAAGATGCTCAGAATCCTGCTTTGCAAAATCTGCAATGTTAGATGAGAGAACTATTTTTTAACATGATTCCATACAGCATAAATAAACCCTTAACCAGTTTTACAGTGTTACTACTTCATAGTCAGAACAAGAGGGAGATGAAAGACTACCAGCTGGGAAAATGTAAATGTATCCCAGTACATTTGCTTATTTGAAGATATTTAACTCCATATTAGGAGTTAAAACATTCCTATTCTGAAGGCAACTGTCGTGCTGGAGTCAATTTGTTTGTGTTTGGTTAAGTACAGGACTTTAATCCCTGAAGAAATATGTAAGTGGGAAGATTACTGCTGTGGATTTCTAGAAGCTGCAAAGGGAAGAGAGGTGAAAGGCATCAGATAAGGAAAGGAGTCAAGGAAGATAGATCTGTCCTTGTGTGCTCTTTCCCCTTTCTAATCCACTGGGTAATTTGGAGAGGATAATGTGAGCTCTGATTGTTCAACCAGTCTGTGTCTTTAAAAATCGGATGCTTATACTGAATTTTAAAGACCTGGATTCATTGGCCTTTCAGTGCTGCAGGATCTCTCACTTTACAACACAGTCTAAATAGAAAAGTAAAACATCTTAGCTTGAGAGGCCCTGATGCAGGAGCAGACATTTCCTTAAAACAGAGGCATGGCTTTTCTCCCCAGATACATGTTTCCATACTTACTATAAGAAGATGAAGAAATCTGGGAATTTAGGAATATGGCACTGAATAATGACAGACTGATTTCACAGCCCTGACACACCTTTCCCATGAACTTGACTTACAGAACCAAAGCTTCAGATATCAAATAGGAAATGGATTATGCCCTTTTTCTTCCCCTCTGACTTGTCTTCTAGATGCTAACTTTTATATGGCAGATGTACTCCAAACAATGCATTTTATATATATATATATATATACATATATATATATATATATACATATATATATATATATATATATATGTGTGTGTGTGTGTCTTTCTTTACACCTCCAAAGTATTCATCTGCAAGCACAATAGTTTCCATATCCAAATACTTTCTGTTGGAAATTACATATTGTAAAGACCGTTACATCTTCTGGCAATTTTTTTGCCTTCTTTTTCTTCTGTGAGATTCCATTTGTTTGGCTCCCACTAGTTCCCACCTCTCAGCAAATGCCTTGGAAGAAGCAGGTTATTTGTCCTTCATGCTTTGACTGCAGGTTGTTTCATTTTTATTATTATTATTATTCATACTTACTTATTTAATATCTCGTTAACTTTCAGCTCCTTTGGTTGCATTTTGATCGTTTTTACAGTGCCTGAGCAATTTTAATAACACAATGGTAAAGACGCTAAGAAGTTTTATTCTCGAGCATATCTTTAGTCCTCCTGACCCACATACCAGTAAGCACTCACCAGGCTCCAGCGTCTCAGCACTTCCTCCCCCGTGCCTTTACCCACAGAGATCGGGTCGCTGCTGCTGACAACACGAGTGAATCTCCTACTCCAACCCTGTTCCTACCCCCGCTCCTTTTCCCTGACTCTCTCACCTCCGTCTGAGGACTCATCTGGGGGCTGTCCTGCCTCCGGCTGCCCCTACACTTGGACTCAGCGATACTTGAGGCACGGAATGTTTGCAGGCAGCCCCGAGCGCTCCCACCCCCGGCATGCACCGAAAGGCGAAGTCAGAGACAGCGACAGGAGAAATGAATTAATGCGCCTCAACGCGGCGCCAAGTTTCCTTCCCCTCTTTTTTTCTCCTAATGAAACCACTAACATATTTACTGTGGTGCTTTCTCTCTCGGCGGCATTTTATCTCTTCTGGACCGTTTGTAATTTATTGGGCGGACGTTTTCAGGGCCAGAATTTCTCTGCTTTTTTTTTTCCGTCTCCTAGCCCGTTCTCCCTCCCCCCGCCCCCAAAGCTTCCTTCCTCCGCAGTCCTCGCCTACCGCAACTACCAAGAAGGCCAAACCTTCATCCTGGGGACCCGAAACGGCAGTCTGATTACATTAATTTGATAAGATCATCCTCGGCAGGATGTCTAATTCACTTGGAAGCGGCAGCCAGGGGAAAAAAAGAGCTTTGACTAAATTAGCATGCCGCCGGGACCAGGGGTACGGGTTGCACCTGGCTTCCCATATAAATAACTCTCCTTCCCCCCGCTCTCCCGCGCTGACTTCTCCCCCCTTCCTACACGCCGCAAAGTTCATCGGCAAGCCGGCCGGGAGCGGTGCGGCCCCGGGCTGCGGGATGCATCGGCTGGGCCGCCTCGCCCGCCCCCGCCTCCTCCTCCGCCTCCGCGTCGACGCGGTTTGCCGAGGATGGGGGGAGCTCCGTTTTTCACTAGCACCACCAGAGGTGCAACTGGTCCTTCGCTTGCAGGCATCTGAAACCCGTCCAAATGATGCAGAAACTTTTGTGTGCTTGGCTCCTGTCTGTAAGGCCAGGCACCGATTTTTCCGCTGTGTAATCTCTTTTGTCAGAAGAGTGGGAGGGAAGGGTGGCGGGGGCTGGGGTGGGAGTGGGGGTGGAGAGCAGCCGTTGTGCTTCCACGGAGCGGGTATTGAAAGCATCCCTAGAGAAATATCCATGCATGCACATACGTGCTTACCTAGATTTATTTGTGTGTAGATAAAAATGTCAAAATGCACAGCTGTCAGTTTCACCCTTCTCCTTCTCTCCTTAGGGGAGACGCTGTAGTCCGTAGGTGCTGTGAATTGCTAACAGTGCAGCAATCCCCTCCTCCCTACCCCCTTTTCTCCTCTGTGATCATCTGATTTTTTTATATATATGTGTAAGAATATATAATATAATAATCCACACTTATTCGTTGCACAGCGAAAGCCAGCAAGAGACTTAAACCCAGCACGAAATACTGTAGATTGCAGGGGAGGAAGAAATGCATTTAAAGCAACGATAAAAATGGCGTGCAAAATAATTACCTCAAATTGCTACTCGCTTGACACCCTGACACTAATTCTGCTCAAGCCATTGGGAAATACAATAAGGAAAACACACCTTCCTCCCCTGCTTGTGCAGGTATGTCCGTGTGGATGGGGGCAACAGGGAACTGGCCATGAGTGGGGGGATGCTAAACTTCCCATCTTAAAAGGAAAGAAATAAATTAAATAATCTATTTAAAAAAAGAGCATCTAAATAGATCGCCAGCTTTTAATGCCAACATTTTTAATGCTTGCCGTGTACGTGGATTGATTTTTTTTTTTTTTTTTTAATCCAGCATTCCCTCAGCAGATGGATTTTTGCCACTGCAGCTCAGCAGAGGGTGTCAGATCTTTCAGAGTGCACCAGGTTGAAACGAGCAGAGCATCTTAGCAACTCTCCCTCTGCGTGCATGTGAGTGTGTGCTAGCGTGCGACTCGGCAGCGGCGGAAGAAAAAAGAAAGAAGAGCGAGCGAGCGAGGGAGCGAGCGAGGAGGAGAGGCAGCGCGGCCGGCGGGGCGAGGCGCGGCGCGGGCGGGCGGGCGTGCGGACGGGCGGCCCCGCGGCAGCTCCCGGCGCCGGCATCATGGGCAGCAGCGCTCCGCAGCGGGGGCAGGCGCCGCGCAGCGCCGGTAGCTCGGCGGCCCGCGCATAGGCTGGGGCGCGCTTTCAGCACCGGGGCGCTGGACAGCGCCCGGAGGGCGGCGGGCGAGGAGCGCGGCTCCGCGGCAAGGTCAGTCCGGCGCGGAGCCGCGCACAGCGGCAGCCTCCGCGGGCACCGCTGCGCGCTCCGCCTGCTTCTCTCGACCATGCAGCGGCGGCTGGCGGCTAGCATCGCTCCCATGCCGGTGAGCCAGCCCGGACCGCAGACCTCCGCTTAGCTGCCCGGGAACCGTCAGGGAGGGGGATCGAGGAGGGGGAATTTTTTTCCTTCCACTTTTTTTTTTTTTTTTTTTTTTTTTTTGCGTGCCTTGCAGTACGTGCCTGGAGAGTTTGTGGATATAATTATTGACTGGAATCTGGGCTGCTGCAGATGTATGTGGGGGGGGAGAGAGGAGAAAAGAAGGAGCCCCCCCCCCCCCCCTCCCCCCTTCCTCCGACCCTCCCTGCTCCCCCTCCCCACATTTTTTCCCCCTTTGGTGGTGGTTTGGACATTTTGTATTGAATGAACTGGAATTGTTTTCCGCGTGAGGAGGATGGTTGCTGTTACTTTGTGATGAGATCGGGAATGAATTGCTTGGTTTAAAAATGCTGCTTTGGATTCTGTTGCTGGAGACGTCTCTTTGTTTTGCTGCTGGAAACGTTACAGGGGACGTTTGCAAAGAGAAGATCTGTGCCTGCAACGAGATAGAAGGGGATTTGCACGTAGACTGTGAGAAAAAGGGATTTACCAGCCTGCAACATTTCACCGCCCCAACTTCCCAGTTTTACCATTTATTCCTGCATGGAAATTCCCTGACTCGACTTTTCCCTAATGAGTTTGCTAACTTTTACAATGCAGTCAGTTTGCACATGGAAAACAATGGTTTGCATGAGATTGTTCCTGGGGCTTTCCTGGGGCTGCAGCTGGTGAAACGCTTGCACATAAACAACAACAAGATCAAATCGTTCAGGAAGCAGACTTTCCTGGGACTGGACGATCTGGAATACCTCCAGGCAGATTTTAATCTATTGCGGGATATTGATCCAGGAGCGTTTAGGGACTTGAACAAACTAGAGGTGCTGATTTTAAATGACAATCTCATCAGTACCTTGCCCCCCAACGTGTTTCAGTATGTGCCGATCACCCACCTCGACCTCCGGGGAAACCGTCTTAAAACCTTGCCTTACGAGGAGGTTCTGGAGCAGATCCCAGGCATTGCTGAAATCCTGCTAGAGGATAACCCCTGGGACTGTACTTGCGATCTGTTGTCACTGAAGGAATGGCTGGAAAACATACCCAAAAATGCTTTGATCGGCAGAGTGATTTGTGAAGCTCCCACTAGGTTGCAGGGAAAAGATTTAAATGAGACCACAGAGCAAGAGCTGTGCAAAAAGAACAGAGTGGATTCTAGTCTAGCTGCTCCCCCTGCCGAAGAAGAAACCTGTGATCCTGGTCCCATTCCAACCCCCTTTAAAATACATGGCAAAGAAGACCCTGCCACACCAGGATCTGGTCCAAACGGAGGTACAAAGATTCCTGTCAACTGGCAAATCAAAACTAGACCCACTGCTGCTGTGTCAACTGTTAGTGTGAAGAGCAAGCAACCGGCTATCTTGTCCTGCCCTCAGATCTGCAGCTGTGATCAGATCCCTGGCTCGGGTTTAAAGGTTAATTGCAATGACAGGAATGTAAGCAGCCTGGTGGATCTGAAGCCTAAGCCGTCCAATGTGCAGGAGCTGTTTCTGAGAGACAACAAAATACACACCATCAGGAAATCCCACTTTCTGGATTACCGAAAACTTAATTTACTTGATTTGGGAAACAACAACATAGCCACTGTTGAGAACAACACCTTCAAGAACCTCTTTGAACTCCGATGGCTGTACATGGATAGCAACTACTTAGACACCTTATCCCGGGAGAAATTCACTGGACTGCAAAACCTGGAGTACCTGAACGTGGAGTTTAATGGGATCCAGCTGATCATGCCCGGCACCTTCAATGCAATGCCCAAACTCAGAGTCCTCATCCTCAACAACAACTTATTGAGGTCTCTCCCAGTTGATGTCTTCGCCGGGGTCTCCCTTTCCAAACTCAGCATACACAACAATTATTTCATGTACCTCCCAGTGGCAGGGGTGCTGGACCAGCTCACCTCCATCACCCAGATCGATCTGCACGGCAACCCGTGGGACTGTACTTGCCCTATTGTGCCTTTCAAACAGTGGGCGGAAATGCTGCGCCCCAAGGTGATTATGAGCGACCTGAGGTGCGAGTCTCCAGAAGATTTCTTCAAGGAGGATTTTGAGTCCCTTTCCAATGACGTGATTTGCCCTCAGCTAAAAATATCGCCCACCTTAAGTTCTACCAACAAAAACAGCACTGGGGTTGCAGAAACAGGTACTCACTCCAACTCCTACTTGGAGACCAGTCGAGTCTCCATTTCGGTGCTAGTGCCAGGGCTGCTGCTGGTTTTTGTGACCTCTGCTTTCACGGTGGTTGGCATGCTGGTGTTCATCCTGAGGAACAGAAAACGGTCCAAGAGGAGGGATGCCAACTCATCTGCATCTGAGATCAACTCCTTGCAGACTGTCTGCGACTCATCCTACTGGCACAACGGGCCCTACAGCACCGATGGGGCCCACAGAGTTTATGACTGCGGTTCCCACTCCCTGTCAGACTGAGGATTTGGGTGGGGCAGGGGTGGCTGCTGCCTGGGCTGACCCTGTGCTCTCCCAGTGATGGGGAGGCAAATGCCAGCAGGGACGGCTCTGCACCTCGGCTACCTTTTGTGAAAAACCACTCATGCACTCCCCCGCGACCCCCAGGGCAAGAGCCGCTCTCGGTACGAGTCGGGGGAGCCCAGCGGAGGGCACCTCCCCCTACCGAGCGCTGCCAGGACAGCAATGGATGAGCGAGGACCTGCTTCCTTCGTCTCCGGCAGGGTGAACCATGGCTCTTGGTTTTGTTGGGCCTTTGTTCTGTTGTGTTGGGGGTTGTTTTGCTTTTTTGCCCTCTTCCCTTTTGGATGGACCCCTCCCTTGAGAGGCCAGGAAGAGGAGGGGGACAGAGGAAGGGCTGCTGTCAGCCTCCTCCTGACAAAACAGGAGTAGAAAGTTGCACGAAGGCATGAATGTATTGTAAATAAATGACTCTGACTTCAAAACAGACAAATGAAAAAAAAAAAAAAAATTAAAAAAAAAACCAACAAAAAAAAAAACAACTGCTGCATGGCTCGCATGGATACAACGCACCCCAGGGATGCTCCAGCCCACAACTGGAAGCAGCGTCTAGTTCACACCATCATCCCTCTTACCTGATAAGTCCCTTCGTATCAAACCTTCTATATAAGAAATACAGTATAATAATAAAAGTGCCATTTCGCCATTTTTTTTTGTGTGATCAATAGGCAGTAGAGATCGTACTTTTACCATGGTGGGGGGAGGGGGGAAGGGGAGGGAAGTAAAGGTTTTATTTAAGACATTGTTGCATGAATATTCTCATTTGATTTTTTTTTTTTTTTTTTTTTTTTTTTTTCATGAGGTGGGAATGGCTTTTTTGGGAGATATTTTCTTTCTGAGTGGTGAATTTTAGTTTTTGGGGTTTTTTTTGTTTTTTTTTTTTTTTTGTTTTTTGTTTTTTGTTTTTTGTTTTTTTTTGCAGGAGGGAGAGGGAGGGAAGGGAGGCTTTGGCTTTATTTTTCTCTCTCTTCATTTTTGGTATACATATTCAGTATTGCCTTTCCATTTGAATGTAAAAATTAGTACCCTTGATTTCTATTATGGTACCAGTGTAAACATTCAGAAAAAAAAAAAAATTAAAAAAAAAAATCAAGGCAGTTAAGCATGACCAATTAATGTCACTCTAGTGCTTAGGCTGCAAAGTTTAATGGTAGAAAAATCTGTGCTGTTGTAAATCTTACTATAACTTGAGGAAATTAGAACTGAGGAAGCAAGTGAAAATTACTAATTCTATTTGAGGTTTTATAATGGCATATTTTTTCAGTATTAAAGTGAAAATGTTTTCAACTCTGGGTCCTTACCATTTTTCCAGCATCAGTTCTTGCAAGTGGGTTATTTGGGTTTAGGGGACAGAGCTTCCTTTCAGTGCTGTGTGTTTCTCCCTCCATCCCTCCGCTTCCAGCCCCCCTGCTTTCCTTTCTCCCTCTCTTCCTCTCTCATTCATGTACACGCAGTGCCACAAACACTCTTCTCCAATGTAAATAACACACAGAAGTTTCTTGCCTCCCTAAGTCCCCCCATCCTACCCCCCTTTCCTCTCTCTCTCATAATGCAGCAGTGAATCTCTTTATTAATACTGTGAATCTCTCACTGCTGTTGCTGTTGCTGCTGCTGCCACTGCCTCTGCTGCACACACTGCAGATGTATTAGGGATGTTAGCGGGAATTTGATTTAATTGACTCTGCCTACCTCAGTCTCATTAAGCCAGAGTTGGATTTCACTGGTCAGCACTTCAGGCCCTCATGCAGCTTGCTGGACTGCTGGCGAGGTGAGGCTGCTGTGGGTGGCTGGATTCCAGCTGCTGCTGGAGGTGGGAAAGCTAATTAGTGAAAGGACTTTCCCATCCCTGTTCTGGGTTGCTGAACCTTTAATATTAGATGCTGAAATAAACAAAGCATAGGACTGCAGTTAGACTTTAGGCAGCTTGCACTTGATCCTATTCTGGTATGGGGAAAGTGCCCCGAAACCCAGTAAGAGCTGCAAAGAAGAAAGCTCCTGCAAATCATTTTTTAACTCAGAGCTCAAGTCCCAGTAGAGATATGGAGAATTTCAGTCACGTTGCTTCTGGCTTTCTCCAGGCAGAGAATCCTTTTAAAGAGTAAAACACCGTAAGGGACTTGCTAAACTTCAAATACTAATTCGGTTTGCTTTATAGAAAATGTCCACCTTTGGGATGTGCAATGAGAAAAAAGATGTGCATACACAGATACTGCAATTGATACACTCTTGAAAATGAGGCAGAAGCCTGATTTCAGGTGTTCATGAAGTATTAAATGTGAGATCATTTTTCCGGAATCCTTTATCATTATGGAAAATTCTGCAGTCTGCTAGAAAATACCTTGGTGTTTGATTATACAGTTCTGGCAACATACTGTCCTGTTTAATTATATAAATCATTCCAATTTCAAGGACCCTTCTTTGTTTCCCCCTGCTTCTTTTGTGCACTGATTGTTCTGCCAGGACATTCTATGTAAGACAAAGTGATGGCAGTAGAGTCACTAGTTTGCCATTGTGCTTCCCTCCTACCTGCTTGAGAAGAAAACAAAAATGCATTCACCCAAGAGTCAGTATTTCTATCTTTGTGAGACCATCTGCTTTAACTTAAGTATAGTCCAAATATATTTAATAACATAGCAGTACACCACTAGACTACCATTTATGTCTTGCTGCCTTCCCCATGCCACTGCAGTGAGAAAACTGAAGAACAGAGCAGTCAGAATACACCTCGTGCTAAAAATCATTGTTGTGTTAGGCTCACTGCTATGGAAGTTAAGATAAAAGAGGTAGTAAATTAAAGATGCCAAATCAGTTGTTGAGGCAAGTCATACACACATTGAAGAGGCTATCATACTAAATACATGTGATTATAGTTTTTCAATCACTGAGATGTAGCATAAGCTTGTGACTTTAATCTCTTACTTTCTTTAAAGCATTCTTTCATAGGCACATGGACATAGAAAAGTCAAGTCAGCTGGGGAATTGAAGGTATGCATTTATGCGTGCTTATAGGTTGAGGGTTTGGAGAAATAACAAAATGACCCCTTTTATTTCTATGACATGCTCTGATCTGAACACTCACATCATTCATTCTCCTATCTCCCATACACTCACCCTTAAGATAAATCAGTCACCTGAATTTCTGATACCGCTTCATGATCAGGCTTCAAATTATGATGTTTATCTTATTTGTATGATTGACATTTCAAGGTCATTTTTTCAAAACAAAGCACCCAACTAAATAGAAAAATAAACTTGAGTATCATAAATTAAGTCATAACGCATACCTCATTAAGTCACTTCTTATCTCTTCTTCCTTTCATAACAGGAGTTTTTTTGTTATTTTTGTTTGTTTTTGCTTCTAAAAGGGCATATGTGAAAATAAACAAAAATTCAAAACAAAACAAAACAATGTTAAAAATAACATAACAAAACATCTTTTTTTTTTTCTTTTTTTTTCTTTTTTTTTTTTTTTTTGAAAACAATCTAAGAATAGCCTAGACTTCAAACTGTTGCCATAGAAATATATTCCTGTATGCATGGTAGCCTCTTGTATGCCTTTGCAAGAAAACTAAATTGAACTTTTGACACAAACTGATAAAATTTTAAATCAATTCCAATAGGCGATACATATTGTTTTGAGAAAAGTGTGCTGATGAATCTGCACAATGGGACGTTATATCTTGCCTCATTAAAATTACTGATTGTATCATGGTATTTTTTTAAACTTTGTTGCAGCTTCATTGCAAGTACGGTGTTTCAGATCTGCTTGTTAACTAATATGATACAAACTTTTTTTACTAAAGAAGTATTTTTGAGGGATCAGAATTTATCTGATAAATAAAAGGCTTCATGTAGCCTTTATTCAAGTGCAGAAGTCATTAAGTTCAAAAGGCGAACATTTCACAATTTCTTAAGCTGGTGGCAAAAGTTGTTAGGGGAGCATTATGGAAGCAAGAAACCACAGTCTCTACCCTCCATTACCTATGAAATGTTTTCTAGGTCTCGCAGATATAAAAATTTATTCCCAGTGACAGTTAACTGTCAAAAGACACAAACTCTTCCTGCTTTGTATTTTTCCAGTGTCTTGCAAGTTGCAAAGAAAAACTAAGCAGGATTTTGTTCAATAGCTCAGTGTAGTTCTTTATTATATTTTGATCTGTAAAAACAGATTTCACTATATTTTTATTCAACTGTTGGCCAGAGGGAGCATTCTTTAATGGTTATCAACTTCAGCATTTTTATTTATTTATTTATTTATTTATTTATTTATTATGGTATTTAGAAAAGTTTAGACAATTTATTTGACTGAAACTTATTCATGTGCTTGTGTAGTTCAGATCTGCAGGATTTTTGTGATTTGTGGTGCAGTAATTTCATCACAATGGACAGCACTTGTGAGCTGGTTGCTGTATGAATACCTCTCTTCCTGGGATTTGGGAACAAAATTCATGAATTCCAGAATTCATGGTTTATATTTGTAAATTACCATTAACCTAAATTAACAAGATATTTATATAATGTTTAAAATGCTCTAAACTGTATTATCAGTATGGAGATGACTGATGAAAATGACAGGAATCTTCTTTGTTATCCTCACTTTTCCCTGACATAAGAATATTAGCATCAGAGAAAATGTAGATTAAAAATGCTGCAAGTACTCTGTTTTATTTATTTTGTTTTTCAGTGGTAGTTCAATGCATAAAGCTGTAACATGATATTCCACATAATTGTCCAATTCTTCCAGAAAAAAAGTTGTCATATTATCTCATGTTTGGAGAAATATAAATGAGATTCATCAGTATTACTTCTCCAAGATTAATTATTGCGTCAATTGATATATGATCTGCTGAATGGTTTCATTTATCTGATAATGTTTCTGAATTAGTTTCTGTTTATACTTCTTGAATAAAACCTTCAGTTTTGTGAAAAGGGAGCAAAGTCAGTAGAAATTCACCTGAAGAAAATTGTACCTTCCTATATCGGCCATTTGAAAACCAAGACTGTAAGTTCACAATAAATGGAATAGCAGAAAAAAATAACTCATTCCAGAAACAGTGATTTGCCTCTAAGAGAGCAACTGCTTTAAGTGCCATTCTTTTAGCATTATTCGTGGGGTAAAGTGTTTTACCATGTGAATCCAAAAAACATTGGTGTTGCCAGAATTTTTTCTCCAACTTTCTCCTTTCTCATTATATAGCAATATTGATCCTCCTCAGAAGCTTCCAAACAAGCAAACAAGTCAGCATTTAAAAAAAAAAAAAAAAAAAAAAAAGAAACACAAACAAAAAAAACAACAACTTCGGTCTCAAAGCAGATATGACTAAGTATTGTGTTATCATGCTTGGTTTATGTTATTGTTTCATTCCTGACTCACTTGGAAATGAAGAGTTTAGCAAACAAAATGCATTAAAGTATTACTTGGGAAAAAAAAAAAAAAAAAAAAAAAAAAAAAAAGGAGGAAAAGGAAGATAACTTCATTTTCCTTTAAGTGAGAACTGGCTGAGAAGTCATTGTGAAATCTGTGCAAAACTGCTGGGAAGGTGGTGCCGATGAGTTACAAAGAAGTTGAGAAGCAATATAGTCTGGTAGAAAAAAATAGGGAATATGATTTGTTTTCTAGATTTCTTTATGACTTACTTAGAGTGTAGGTGGTATTTTTCTCACCTAGTTTGAAATGCTTCATTGAGTTGCCTACGTATAAATCAGTAGTTTCCCTCAGAGGTGTCATGGAGTATCTTAGACATGTGCATGAAGCTGGTAGATACAACATACGGCCTCAGGCTGATTCATATATTTCTGGAGTGGCAGCTGGATCTTGGGTGGGATACAGTGGAGAATATAAAATAGGAGTAGCCACTCGTGGGAAGAACTGAGCTGAGCTGTGAAGGTATACTCAGAGGCTCATGACTTGGTTCAATTGGCTCACATAAGTCACTTGAATTACTTCGGCAGCTGAACTTTCTGAATGTTTCTGAAAGAAAAGACTCAAGTTTTGTAGAAGACATGATCAACTGTCATCAAAAGCCCTGTCAAAGTTACAAAATACAAATCACAAAATCAAATTAATAATATCAGAGATGGTTAACTGAGGTTAAAATAAATAAATAAATAAGCATTATCAGTTAAATTTATAGATTATCAGTTGGATTATCAGTTAGATCAGATGTACTCTTTTTTTTTTTTTTTTTTTTTTTTTTTTTTTTTCCATCTGTTTTCTTGTTTTCCTTGAGCGCAGCAGAGAAAGACCTGGAGGTCCTGGTGGATGAAAAGCTTAACATGATCCAGAAGTGTGCTCTTGCAGCTTGGAATGTATATGGTATCCTGAACTCCAACAGAAGACGGGTGGCTGCGGGTTGACCTCATTGCAGCCTACCAGTACCTAAAGGAAGCCTATAAACAGGAAAGGAGGCAACTCTTTGAAAGGGTAGATAATGGCAGGACAAGGGGAAATGATTTTAAGTTGGAGGAGGGAAGATAGATTAGATATCAGAGGGAAGTTCTTTACTATGAGAGTGGTGAGGTGCTGAAACAGGCTGCCCAGAGAGGCTGAGGATGCCCCATCCCTGGAGGTGTTTAAAGCCAGGTTGAATGGAATCCTGGGTGGCCTGTCTAGTATTAATTGTGGAGGATGGTATCCCTGCCTGCTGCAGGGGGATAGCTTGATGATTGTTGATGTCACTTCCAGCCCAAGTCATTCGATGATTCTATGATTATCTTGGATTTTATTTTTGTCTATTAAAATTACTAGCTCTGTGTCTTGGATACTGTATCCTAATGGTTGCTTTTGGATGGTACAGACTCGTATTTCTGCCGGTGCCTTTAGAAATTGTTATATTACATAATAACTGCAATAGAAACATCATGCAGTAATAGAAGGCTCAGGAAACAAACATAAAACAAAAACAGCAACAGCAACAAATGCTGACAGTTATTACCGTTCCTGAAATAGTAAATAACTGGTTCTTGGGTCAAGTTTGAAATATAAATAAGCAGTACAATACTCCAGGGTTATAGTCATTACTGAAGTCATTAAGAAGATTACAGTGAGAGATAAATGCTTGCAGTGGATGAGAAAATACAGTACTAAGTGTTATAGAAAAAAAAATAAATAAATCTGAAAAGTAAGTGCTAAACTGCAAGTGGTTTTTCACAGGAGGTTTGAAATGAGAAAAATATAATTTAATTATGGATATGTTGTAACAACCTATTCACATGAGATATCTTGAAGAGAATACAGATAGTAGGAAAGATTTACGGGCAGGATCTAGAAGATGTGGCTAAACCCTGGACTCCATTAGACATATTGTAAGTGGATGTATCAATTTTCCCAGAATAAATGTGTCACGACAAAATTGGCAGTATTGTGTAACAGGCACTCTGCAAATAATATGGAATTTCAGGGGAAAAGTGTTGAGACACATTGAGTAGAATTGATGAGAATGAAACCGTAAAACAGGTGTGGGCTTTTTTGTTTTGTTTTGTTGTTTGTTTTTTCCCCTCACAATTATAGATTGGGAACTGAATGATTCAAAATTAGTTGCAGTAGTCATAAACATTATTTTAGTGTGTGTCTTTATGTCTTTATTGGTATGATCTGCCAAAAAAACAAAACTTTCACCAATTCTCTGTTAAGGTAGGAAAGATCATAGCAGTTGATCTTGATCAACTTGATTACTTGATCCAAGTAAAAAGATTTTTTGATCCTATCCCATAACATCCTTGTAGGTAAGCATGAGAAGCGCGGGCTATTCCTGGAAATGGCATCCATAATGTTTGGCTGGGGGACACCTCTAGACAAATGAAATACTGAGAATTTTCTAATTTTGGGGGGAGCTCACATTGACTCTTCTGTACATCTTTGATCCCTATCAGAAATTGTGCTCTTCCTTATGGCATCCTGAATGCTAGTAAATATTAATAAGAGTAAAAGTAATAATGATATCTTTCAGGTTAAAAGCTTCTCCATTTTATTTATTTTTACAGTAAATTAAGATGCTTATATCCTACTAGAAAAAGAAAAATAACAGCATTTAAATGAATTTTCTCTCTCTTTCTTTTTCCTTTTTTCCTTTTTTTTTCTTTTGACATTTTGATGCTGTAATTAACATATACACAATTCGGTGGGTCAGTAACAAAGTAAGAACATGATTCACAGAGAAAAGATTGCAAAAATAAGAAGGAACAAGAAAAAAAAAAAATCACTAAACAGGTGATACCTGTAGATTTCCTGAAATTACTCAAGAAGAACATCAGATTTAAAGGAGCTGCTGGCATTGACTAAAGATGCTCTGGGGAACAGGAAACACATTTTTGGAAGCTCTGTCCATGGCTATGCTGTTATTAATCGAAGATAATCTCAACTAATTAAAATTCTATTATAAGAAAATAATCCTTAGGAACTAAATAAATTATATTTGGGTTAATGATTAGACTTCTGGTTTGAGTTTCATAACAAGGCAATATTAAGATTAATCTGTGAAGAAAGCATATTTTACTGCATATTCATAAATTAGTGGCTTGTCCAAATTTGTTGTATCAATTACAGGCATATATATTGTATAAGACCCATTTTTTAACATAGGTTCCAATCTCAATAATAAATACAGGGATGTCCATTATGGTATACAAATGAAAATTGAGAATGAAATAAATGGGAGAAAAAATACTTGCTGATAAGATTTCAAAATAGGATTCATATCTCAAATAACAAGTTTTTGATACTAGTGTTAGATCATTAACAGTGGTCAGGTGATGCCACAATTTGATTCATTTATAGGGACGCTATTTGAAAGCATTACATTTCTGATTATAAAACAACAAGCTTATAATAAAAGCATTTATCAGAGACTGCAAAATTTAAGATAATTATTCTTGAAGTGCCAATAGCACTGGTATTAATGGAGCCTCAATCATGCCCAGCATGATACAAAAGGAAATGGAAATTATCAACATGTATGTTTAATCAAAACATATATTTTCTAGAGTAAATGATATCCACAAATATGTACCTGAAGTTTTCACTCGATTAGCAGATTTTCTTTCAAATGCTGAAGTTTACGAAGTAATTTTAAATCAACTTTTCCTGCAGAGAGAATAATATCAGTTGCAAATCTCTGCTCTGCCTTGATTGACATGGAATCAGTCTTGACTTTCCTGTATTCCAGTTTTGCCTGTTGCCTGTTTTCCTGTTGCTGTGTGGCACAGAAAAAAAGATCCTGGCCCCACTCTCTTGACTCCCATTCTTTCATTTTTTAAATTTATTTTTTCTTTTTTTTTTTTCTTTTTTTTTTTTTAAATGCTTTGATAAGGTGATCCTTCAGTCTCTTGTCAAAGCTGTTCAGTCACAAGTCTCTCAGCCTTTCCATATAAGGAGATGCTCCAGGCCCCTAATAATACCTGTAGCCCTCTGCTGGATTCTCTCTAGTAATTCCCTCTTTTCTCTTGATCTGGGAGCCCAGAGTACTGGACACAGTACTCCAAATGTGGCTTCACCAGGGCAGAGTATGGGGGGAGTAGGACATCACATGACCTGCTGGCTATGCTCCTTTTAATGTACTCCAGGAAAATATTGGTCTTTTTGATCATAAGGGCACAATTCTGGCTCACGAGAAACCTGTTTTCCTAGATCATTCTCTGCTGAGCTTCTTTCCTGCAGATCAGCTCTTAACCTGTACTGGCACGTGCATTTATTCATCCCCAGGCATAGAATACCACATTTGCCCTTGTGGAACCTCATAAACTTCCTCTCCACCAAGTTCTCCAGATTGTCCAGGTTTTGGTGAAAAGAAGTATGTTTTTTCTGGTATGTCAGCCACTCCTCTCAGCTTTCTATCATTAGCAGACTTGCTGAAGGTTTGATAAACCCTTTCATCAAGATTGTTGATGATGTTGAAAACGATCAGACCCAATACCAATCTCTCGGGAACACCACTGATCACAACCTTCTGAGTTCTACCACTCAGCCGGTTCTCAGTCCACCTCACTGTCCAGTCCTCTACCTCTCACTTCTTAAGCTTACCTAGGAGGTTGTTTGACAGTGTCAAAAGCATAGATGAAATCAAAGTACACAACATTCACTCTTTTCCCCTCATCTACCCAGCTATTTATGACAGCATGGAAGGCTACCAGACTGGTCAAGCATTATTTACCTTTGGTGAATCCATGCTGACTGCTCTTGATATCCTTTTCTTCCACTTGCTTGGAGAAGACATCCAAAATAAGCTGTCATCAACTTCCCAGTGACAGAGGTAAGGCAGACTGACATGTAGTTTCTGAGGTCCTCCTTCTTGCCCTTTTTGAAGACTGGAGTGAGTTTGTCCTCCAGTCTTCAGGAAACTCCCCTGTTCTCCATGACCTTTCATAGATGACAGACCATTGTTCATCAAACACTTTTGCCAGCATCCTTAGCACTCATGAATGCAACCCTTGAGGGCTGATGAATTTATGTGCACTGAGTTTGCCTAGACAATCTCACTACATCCTCCTAGATGTGTGCATTTCATCATAGTATCATAGTATCGTGTGAGTTGGAAGGGACCTTAGAGATGATCGAGCCCAACTCCCGGGTTTCGAGCCCTCTGTGTAGCGAAGCGGCACTTCTACCCCCTGCACCACAGGGGGGATTCGAACCCAGGCCCTCCGGTACCGCAAGCAGCACTTTATACCACTGCGCCACCGGGGGCACACGGATTTAGTGTATCTATTGTGGGTTCAGCATTTGACCCAGATATTCACTAATGTTCTTAAAAGTTGGAAAGGATTTTTTTTGTTTGTTTTTTATGGATTTTGTTTGTTTGTTTCATTTTTACATCAGGATTTCCGGGATTTGTGTACATATTTCCTTCTTATATGTACTGTGGGATACCTTGAATTGCTTCTAATGCTTTTGGCTTTGTCTGACATTGTCTGACTGATAAGAGTATAAGAATACACTGACGAAATTTTGTTTAATTAAAAACTTGAAAACAAAACAAAACAAAAATAGAAATTAATTTAGTTAATCGCGTAGCCTAGTAATTTATATTAAAATTGCTAGAATAGGTTAGCAGGATTAATTTAAACTGCTGTAACAATGCCTAATGTTTTAATGTACAGTTGCTTTGAACTTGGGATTAGATTTTAGATCTTAAAATATTTGAATTATGCATGTTTATATACTTTATAGTCTTTAAGGAATCCTAGGATACCTGAGGTATGTGCACAGGCTTAAAATATTTTATTTTTGAAATGACAACTGGATTCCAGGCAAGATTCTTTATAAGCATCTACAGCGTTAAATGCTGTAGATGATTATACTAAGGCATCTTAAGTGTTCCCTGGCTGAACTGTAACAGCTGCACTGTGAGCACAAGAATTTAAACACCTCAGTCTGTAACAAAACTGCAGCTCCTAAAGTTGAGTAAGATAAATCACAGCTAAGCTATTTAACTTTTATATTGCTAAAGTTAAACATGGTGAATCATACAATAATGAATAACATACTCAGGGTGAAACTTTTAATTAAAATTAAGAATATATATATATAAAAGAAAGTAGCCAAGGACTGTTCTTCAAGTATTCATACTGTTGTTGTCTTGACAAATCACAATTTGTTACTAGCAAAATAAAATACCGCAGATTCATGCTATCGATGACCTTTGGTGATCTTCATTGCAACCTGAAGATACAGACAGGCATATATTTGCTTGTAAATGAAAATGACAACAACAATAAAAGGAGGCTTTTTGTAGTCTTTTATTGTTATTTCTGCAAGAATGTCCCCTTTTTGTCTTCAGAATAATTAATAAATAATGTAATAAATTATAATAATAATGTAATAATTTATGTAATATTGCCCTATATAAATAGGGGGAAATCTTGCTTATTTTACTAACTTAAGTCCAAATAATAATAATAAAAAAAAAAAAAAAGTACATGAATCAGTGAATGAATGAAGGTGAAACCTGAAATAGCTAACTCCCAACTCCCTCCTTCTCAGAAAACTTGGCTGAACCGTTACTAGTAACTGAAAATGATCAACCATGGACATCTCCATTCTCTAAATGTGTAGAATGAGTCTATTTTAGATAGAATCTATAGTGCATAGAGATCAATATAACCACAACTGGCACAATCTAACAAGTCAGACTGACCATATATACATTTTTGTTTGTTTGTTTGTTTGTTTGTTTTCCTGTGATACACAGATTATGACAAAAGATCTAAATTTCCAAAAATCAGTATCCAGAAATCAGTTGTGACCTAGACTTTCTAGCCTATAGATTATATCTATCACATCAGGTTGGTAGATGTGTCTGTTAAGGTTTTTTTTTTTGTTTGTCATTAAGGTCTGAAGCTGAGTTTTAGGAGACTCGTTTTGTTACTTTTTCACATTTTCCTTCTACTGAGCTAGGCACCTTTGGCTTTCTACATAATCACGGGAGATCTTTGTGTGAACTTTGAAGTTTCAACACAGCATTTAGGAATGCCAAGAACAGTTCAACTGCAGACTAAGACACCAAATTTTTGTGACTAAATATTGACATGTGGATGTGATATGGTTCTTTAAACAGTGTTTAAAGTCAGTGAAGAGCTAATGATTACAGTCAGTGGAGAATAGGAAAAGATGCAACTCAATTTAAATAAACATTTAACATGAAATTCATTTTTAAAACATAATTTTGGTTTCCAGACATATCATATCTGACCACTGTTTGACACTCAAGAAGGCTGAAAATCTTTGTAGGTTCTGAACCCCATTGGTGTCCTGGATGTCTGAGATACTCCAAGGCATCTCCAGTGGTCATTTATGTGTTAGATCATGTTCTTCATTGAATGTATCTGGAACTTAGAGACTTTATTCACCTTGGGACAACTATTTTTGGAAATCTTAATCTTAAAATAAACCCTGACCATATTTAGAAAGAAATAATACATGTTTTAAAAGTTCTAGTTCTTGCCATTGACTCTAGCAAGAATCTAGGGCACCTTGTCTAAATATATCTGTAACTATAGACAGCTGCATTTCCTCAAATTAATTCTACTCTTCCAGTTTTTTTCATACTCCTTTGCTGCAAAATGGCATAGTTTCATTGGTCTTGCAGAACAGAGGATTTGGTGTCTTGTCTCTGCCTCCTATCCTTGCCCAGCTGTCAGCACATCTAGAAATCACTGGCCCCACACTCAACTCCCTCCATCACGTCTGTGAGTCTGATTCCATAAGCACAGGTTCCTACTGAACACAGACATATTTGGTCCCGATATTATGCCCTGTTTTTTTGGACTTACATTGCTAAATATGAAAGTTTTAGCTCTTAATCTCTTATGGACATCAAGAACATAAATGATAGCATGAAAATATGTGTAGTAGTTTCCTATCTCAAGAATAACTCCTGTTTGCAGAAACACCATGGCAATTCCAAAGAAACGTTTTCCTCCTTTAATGCATTAATATTACATTTATTTTACAAAGTTGCATACTACCATGTAAAATTCCAAGGCAAAATTATGCTTTCCTCTTGAAAGGTTTACTGGAGATTTTGACAGATTAGAGTACAAATTGGTGAGGAGTCAAAAGTAATTAGAAAGTTCCTTTGCATGGTTCAGAAGCAAAGTATAAAATTCATTTTCAACATCAAATCAATATACATATTTACTTATTTATTTGTTTATTTTATAGTAATTAACTATATGGCCTGTTATCCCCACTCTGATTTAAAAGATTACAGAAAACAACATTAAAGTGAGAAAGAATAGGCCTAAGTTACTTAGTTTCAGAACAATCAGTAATGATTTTAAATGTAATAAAAATTGTCATCTGGCTTCTGTCTCTCTTGAAAAAGGCTGTACTACATAAAATCCATGCATAATTCATAGAAAATGATTTAGAGAAAAAATAATCAACTTCCCCGAAGTCTGTACTGGAAGAGAATTCCGATTTGAAGAGAAGTCTGAGGAGAGTGAAGCAGAATGACAAATTTCATGCTTTATTTTTCACTACATTAGGCAGCCTGTGTGCGACAAACAAAAACAGATCAAGTTTTCATTCCTAATTGACTCTGATTCCTTATAAATTGCACATATGAACACAATTCAGTAAGCAAGTTTTAATCATTTCTGTAATAATATAATACTTCAAAATAGATACTGTACGTAACTATCATGTTCAACACCACAATCTCTTACTCATCAGGTTCACTGTCTTACTAAATTTCACTGAGTTGCCCTACAGAATGGTGAAAAACATTCAGTTTATTAACTTTTTTTTCATTTCACTATCTAACAAGTTTGAATTCTATCTTATAATTAATGTACCAAACTATTTCTAAATGATCAAGTAGATCTTGGAAAAACTGCTTAAATTGACTGTAGTATGTTAGTAATTTTCCAGTATTTTAAAATCACCACATGGAAAATCAATTACAGTATGTAGATAAGTCTTCAAAATACGAAGGAATAATTTTGCCTTCTCAGTTCAACAGAAATTATGATAATAATGCATTTATTAATGCATTAGTCATGGTGTAAAACCTGTAGCTGCCTTACAAAATGGAAATACTTGTTTTGTGCTCCAAGGTTGTGCTGTTTCTAAACTTTCAGACTGCATGCATAGTCAAGACTATAATAAAAGTGATCTCATGCCTTAATAGGAAAAAGGTAAATATGAAGAGGAAAATTTTTCTCCTTTCATAACCACTTTCTTTCTACAGATTACTACATTAGAATCTTGTTAACATGCCTTTAATATATCACCCACACACCCATATATAAATTATCATAACCTGATTTTACTTCAAAATATATTTCTGCAAATTGATATATGAATCAAAGATTATGAGACTCTCTAATAGTCAAATTGATGTTTGTCTATTTATAGTCTTTATATTAATGTACAAATCAACATTAATAAGGCATAATTAATTTTGATTTGTTGGTTGGTTTGGTCGTATTAATACTATATTCTTGCATGTCTTGTAAATAAATAAATATGTATATATATATATGTATTCAGTGCAAACAATGTAGTAATTATGCAATGCATATATCTAGCATCATATAAGATAGCATAAGTTATCTGAGAAAATGGTATGGAAATGGTAAAAACCTGGACATTTAAAAACCTTCTAGGGAGACAGCCTGTAGACCAAATACCTTGTTCTGAGACTCATAAAATGTTGCTAACATCTCTATTAAGGCAAATGAATGATAGAGACAAAGTTGATCAATGACACCAATACCAGTTTATTTGAAATTCCTACGCAGAACTTATCTTAATCAGTTAGAAAGTTACAGTGCTTATTTTTGTCTACTGTTTAGTGAATTATGTTTTTTTTTTTTTCAGCTAAACTGCATCCAGGACTTGTCATTTCTTCTCACGTAGCCTAAGTTATGTCAGAATTTCAATTATCTTTCATTGAGTCTTTCAACCTGCAGAACACAGGCTGTACTTTGAAAGCTCCGAAAAAGTAACACTTCTCCTATTCATTCACCAAGGCCCATCTTTTACATGTTCACAGACACACATACACGCACATAGTGAAAAAGGGAGTAAAAACAAATAACATTATTTAAAACAAGATCCTTGTTTTTTTGTTTTTTTGTTTTTTTTTTTTTTAAAAAAAAGAGAGATCTCGAAAGTATTTTTTTTTCTTTGAAGAAATATGCAAGCCAGCAAGAGGAAAAATAAATAAATAAATAAGTAAATAGATAAATAAATAATAATAATAATAATAATTGAAGTGTAGTTAGTTTTAAAATTCATCATGAGGTACTAGAGAAAGTGAAAGACTCGAGCCAATTTTTATAAACCCTTGGACTGAGTTCTAATTTCTGATAAATTATGGCAGCTATCAAATGCATCTAAACTAAAAATAGAAACATTTCTGATTATTTCTGTGATCCGTATAAAGTGAGAGAGTTATTAACAAAGACTGTTAGCAGAGGTGAGATCTTAAGTTAGCACAAATGTCTAACACCATGTTGTATCAATCAGTGACTAGGCATATAAAAGAGAGGTTAGAATTATCTGTTAAATTTAATTACATGCATGAAAATAACTTAAAAAAAATCATTTTTTTACTTTCATTGAAACTGTCTTCACCTGCAGAGATTGAATGCATTTGAATATTAGGTTCCAGTCACAAATGGACACTGAAAAGTGAAACATTAAACAGACAAGTTTGAAAAATATGGCTTTTCATTTTCAGTGTTATCTATATAGTATTTATAATATATATATGTGTTTTTACTGCAGGATATATATATATGTGTACATATTTGCCTCCTATTAAAATATTACCTAATATTTCTAGTGAATTATTGTTTATACTGAATAATTTTTCAAGCTGAGGATTATTGAATATTCTGTTGAATTATTCTACACTTTCTTTTCCAGACTCTATCCATTTATAAGCTAGATTTGCCATGTTTTAGTGCACTACATTTTATGTCTGTTACATTTTTTTCTGTGTACTTGTAGTGTAATATAGCAGTACTTAATTTTTTTATACACTGCTTTATCTGTTTGGAAATAGTTTTAGAGGAATATTTTAGATAGGAAAAAAAAAAAAAAAAAAAAAGTGATTTTGAAAGCCAGCTTCTGTGTTTATTCTGAATCCTTTCAAATGTATATGCTGTATGGCACCTTAAACTATTCAGTGTAAACTTGAGTACACTTATAGAGGCAAATGAAAATTCTCCTTATAAGAAAATACTGAAATACAAGCTGGAGTGAATCTCACTCAATCTACATATTTGTGAAATATAGTGAATTTAATTCCACATATTCACGATCGCTCCTAAATTTGTTCAAGTAAAGAAATAGTTATTTTACTTGACTGGAGAGCAAGGTTTCATCAATATTTTTTGTCATATCATGAATTTTCCAGATAGAAATTATGAATGCATTCAGTCTATGACATGACACAGAAATTAGGGATTAGAAGACATGCAGTTACAGTTGCCTGTTCAAATCATCTGCACTTCTACACTTTTTTACTGATATATAAACCAACCGGAAAAAAAAAAAAAAAAAAGATTATTAAAAAGCTATATATCTATACAAAGATAAGTATTTCACGTATTATACTGTTCTGTTTGAGAACAAGAAACAAGGTTATAAAATTTTGGAAGATTTTTACCAAATAAGTAACTGGGAGGAGCGGGAAAGGAAAGAGTGTAGAAGGAGAAGAATGAGAGAATGATTCTTATTAATTCACCATGAGTACGCAGTGTGAAGTTTCTACAATGTAAACTTAACCATAAGAAGTGAGAATTTATAAGACCATGTCTCACTATCTACCAATCTTAAATATGTATCTATTGCTGATCTTTAGACATCTCTAGATACAATGAGCAAATAATTCTCTTAGTATAAATTGCTTGATGCAATGGTCTGAAATACTATGGAATTGCAGGTTGGCTCATTGAAGAGATGTTAGAATTTCTTCATGTGGACTGGTGGTATATCAATAAATGCAACCATGTTGATTCTTATAAATAAATCAGTTCTCTCAAAGTAACACTAGTCATGAGTAAACTAAGCAAAGCACTTACTGGAAAAAGTAGGATTTCACTTGTATTGGACATGTACTTCACTTCGTCATGAGCATATTTGAAACAACAGGGTGCTTCTAAATAAAAGTTATAATTTTGAGTTTGGATAATTTAGTTTATGTGGATGTCTAGCATTTAATCGCATTTTCAAAGTTTCCACAAGATAATAGTCATTGTTCTTTTTTAACAGCCAGATTTTGTCCTGGAAAACTTTTCCCTGGTGTAAAACTACACATATGTCTCACTGCTAAGCAAAAGCTTTAACACAGAGAGGTATTTATTTTTAGTTTAACAAATTTGCAAACGTAAGAGAAAATTATGCTTTCAGAAAGATTTCTTAATTCAGTAAAACAGGGAGTATCATTTTATAATCAGATTATAAATTGTACTGCCGATTAATCTGCAATGTGGCTTAATCCTTTTTATTATCTTAATAAAAAATAAAATATGTTTTACATCCTCAGTGAAAAAGCATTGAAAGAGATTTTAGCACAGACGCTCAGTATGATCATGTATATTCTCCTACATATATCTGCAAGTTAATACCTTGATTTTGTGCTATATGTCATGTAGGAAGAACATGACTTTAAATTCCTATATGCAACTAAAAATTTATGTCACTGAGTTAATTTTAAAGACACGTACTTTACTTGACTATGCTTACCACAGAGAAAGTAAGAAAGAGAAAATACAAAAAGAAAAAAAAAAAAAAAAGGAAAAAAAAAAAATGCAGCCAAGAACGCTTAATGCAGGTTGAATTATTTATTTGTTTGTTTGTTAGACAGAAAAGACTGTCAAGAAGAAACATGAGTTCCTAAATGTTTTAATTAGGAGTTAATCTATTAAAGTAGGCAAAAGAATGCTCCTGTTATCATTCTTCCTTCACATTTCCTGGTTCATCTTTCTCATTCCTGCAAAACTGAAAACTCAGCAAAATAATTAATGCAATTGTTTAGCTAACATTTAGTTTTATATTGTTTTATAGTTATCATTATTACTTTTAAATAAATTATCTATATTTCTGCTTGAATTGATATTTTATTACATGTGTAAAAATTGAAATTAATATAGTAATATGAAAGCTGAAATTGTTATAGAATTATTGCTTTAAAAAAACAAATAATATCTGAACATATATTTATATATATATATTTTTTTCTTTAATACTTGAACGTCAGTGGACACTCAAGTAGAAATCCCTTTTCAGTTTTTCTACAATATGAGAAGAATGCTCTACATGTTCTTAAATCTGTACTATTTATTTCTGGGTCAAATATAAAGCTTTTTTTTTTTTTTTTTTTTTTTTTTTAGCATTTTTCTTTTCCTATTTTTAGTAATGAGAATATATTTCAGCTGCATATATTTAAACAAGTGGACCTATTTCTAGATCTTTTAATGAGCTAACTCTCATGAAGAAATATATATATATATATATATTAACTCTGTATGGCTTTGTTGCTTTATCTGTAAGCAGCAAAAAGTTAGTGTGCTCTGCTCTAATTGGATACAGGGCGCCACGTCATTAAAACAGTGAAACGAAAAAGCCTGCAGATATATTTCCTGTTGTCAGGAGATTTTCATGTTTGGGGTTAAGTACCAACATACTGTTTCTTATAGATAATACAGTAAATCTTATTCCCTTTTATATTCGGTGAACTCAAGAATTCTTTGCTCAGAATAATTGCCCTAATATTGCTGTTGTCTGGACATTTTCACCATGAAAAAATTATCAAAACTATTACTTTATCAGATTACTTAGAGATATTTTTTTTGTGTATTTATGTAAGTTGAAACTCTTCTAATTCACTCAACCTACTATCAGCTAATACTTCAGCAAGAATAGGTCTAATCTGGCACAATTTATATGCAAATTTTAGATTCTTTCAATAAATATGTCATTTGCCACTTAAAATTAATCTTTTCAGATGCCATCATTTATTTTTGGACTGTCTACAGTATTTGCAAATGTAATTAACTTAACTTACTTTGTTCATGGGAGAAATTTTAACTATATCAAATAAGTATTAGTGACTGCTAATAACCTTTTTCCAGCTAAACTGACTGAGCACTTTTTTTTTTTCTTTTTTTTTTTTTCTTTTTTTTTTTTTTCTTTTTTTTTTTTTTTCTTCCCCCCAGTAAACACTGTATTTTTCTTTTTATTCGATTGGTAATAGCGAGTTTTCTTTCACATCTGTAGTGTATTTTCTTTCAGATCAATTCTGTAATTTGCTGAGTTCATGGTACATGTGATTGATTTTTTCTGAGTCTTCATATTTTCTTACAAATATTTTAATCCATATTTAAGATAAGCCATCAAAATGAAATTTCCGTTTTTTATCTGCTGATGTATATTCATATTATCCTTTCTGAACAGTTATGATACTCTGCCTTTTCCAAATTTTAGTGTATTCATAACACTTCCATATTCCAAATTTTCAACACTGAAAGAAATACAAACATAGTGTGAAAGACATCTAGACGGAGAAGGCTGTGATTTCTTGTTTTGTGTGTATGTGTCTAGGGCTGAGATACATTCATTCAGTTGGAAAACTGGAAGACGTGTATCAAAAAGTGAGATAAGCCAAATGAGGAGTAAAACTCAAGAAATAGATTTTTACCAGTACACTGGAGTTTGAGCAAAGATGTAATTTAAATTTGGTGAGGAGACATGTAAAACTGTGAAGGGAAGATAAAATGGAAGAAACAGTCTGAAACAGTATCCTTTGAAACAGCGTCCTATTTCTTCTCCAGGAATGGACAGGAAGGGCAATACCAGTTCAGCATTCCTAAGAATAGTCAAATGTTGAGGAAAACACTGATTAAACTCAGCATTATAAAGAGACCAGACTGAGGGGATGTAAAAATTTCCATTAAAAACAGAAACAACAACAACAAAACAAATAAACAAAAAATGTACACACATGCACACACACAAAAAACAAAACGAACAAAAAAGTTGTTAATATATTTCTGGGTTCTTAAGCACATGGTCAGCAGTTGCCTCTCATTAACTGGAGAGATAAGCAAAAATAACTCTCCATTTAACATAAATTTGTCAAGATGTTCAATGAAATTATGTCACTTTGACCTGAAGGTTTACTTCTTATTTCACATTCAAGACCTTCTTCTCCTTGTGTTGTGTTAGATTTTCCTTATTATTTTTCCCTTATTTCCTGTAAGTTTCTTTGAATTCCAGAACCTGATTGTCTTAGCAAGATTAAAATGAAAATATTTTGTTCCAATTGTCGAATATGTTAGGAAAGATAAAGAAAAAAAAAAAAAAAAAGTTTTATTGTCGAAGTGTGTATGAAGACAGCCTTCATGATATGGAGATAAATAGCATCTCTCTCTTGATAGAGTGAGAAGAGTTCAGTTGTCAACAGCTAGGTAGGTCTGAAACACCCTTCATCAAATCTGTCAGTTCCCCAGGAGCCGTATGTATGGTATGCCTGTTTGTCTGCAGCTGAGACACACATAGATGTCCTGTGGTGGGCTGTGTGTTGGACATACCTGAACTAGAGTCTTACATAGGAACACACCATTTTGTTTTCCATTGCATGCAGAAAAATGAAGACATATCATGAAATGAAGACACTGCATATCTTTCTCTAGGACCTCTCCTTCACAGGAAAATAAGTGAAATTATATTATAAAGGATATGTTAGGCTGTGGTTGGGCTTGATCTTTGAGGTCTTTTCCAACTTGGGTAATTCTATGATTCTATGATTAAAGAAGGCAAGTGCTTCACACTTTGTGCTAAGTAGACAAGATCAGGTATAGTAAATTAATGAGCAAATATAGAATTTCAAAATGTCTATTCAAATATAACATCGCAAAAGTTTTTGATGAGGGAGACAGAGTAAATACATATGAACAATGTAATGAGAAACATTTTTAATACTTTGAGTGACTGCTTTATCCACAGGAAAGAAATGTTGCTCATAATGCAACCCACTTACGCTGAAGATTTCAGAACAACATACAGAAATTTGAGTAGAGAAGAGGAAAAATGAGGATTTATCCAAAATACATATGTAGAATTAAAAAAGATTAAAAAATAAAAAATAAAAAAATTAGTTGTTTTCCAGAGTTCAGTACAAGTGGTTTACTGCTAAATAATATAGTTGTCTGATAAACTCAATGAGATATACTTAAACACCTGCACATTTATGTTTTTCATTATTATTTTTACTATTTTTATTTTTATTTTTATTTTTATTTTTATTTTTTCCTTGGGTTAAAATGAGGACAAAAAATAGATAGAAGCCATAAAGTGCCTGAGCCTCTTATACTATTATGAATTTGAGGAAGAACAAAATGGTCTACTGAGGACAGCTGTCTTTCTGTGTCTGTGCAGAACCATTATTGAAAAGAAGTGTGAAGGAGAGAGCAGATCTCATGTGTGTTTGCCTCAATTGCTTATAAGAGAAAAGGAGCACATGTTCAAGTCATCTCACTGCAACTCAACACTGCAGGAACTATTTTATTCTTAGTTGACTTTCAGTACAGATAACTTTCCCCACTACTTTGTTCATCCTACTGCAAAGCCAGGACTGAGGAACATCTTTGACATTCTCCAAAGCCTGTAAAAAAAGTCTAGAGACAATCTGATGTCCTGATTCAACATAAAGATCCTATGTTTAAATAGCATTTAATTCCAACTTTCTCAGAGACTAAAACTTTTCCATAATGACTTCAAGGAATTTTTTTTTTAGGTTCTTCTCCTAAGTAAAATATGACACACAAATAATATCACATTTAGAAATGATGTTTGATTAAGAAACACCCAATTTATCAATATCATTAGCACACTGATTTTTAAAAGACATTTGTGAAGGCTTAGCTAAAATATTTTCTTTTATGCCAGGAAACAAATTTGTTTTTCACTTTGAAACATGAGAGATATCAGTTCAACTTCACACTTCCAAAAAGAGAAAGAGGCCCAGTAGATGAGCTCAAACTTTGTTTCTTCGTTAGGTTTTGTATTATCTCCTGCTCTTCAACATATTATATAGATAATGCTATTTAAACAGGAAAAAAACTGTGTTTTTATGACTTCATGTACAAATGTCTCCTGACAGGCTACATTCACATCATTTACCCTGTATGATTAGACTGATGTGTCTTGTTGACATGAAAGTGTGTTTTGCTGTTGACAGTGAAGAGTTACTGTCATAGTAACACATTTTTTCACTGTTAACTGGCTCAAATCTACACAAATTTACTGTGTGTAGAAAAAAGAGGCAATAGTGTAAGATGAGGCTTTTCCACCATGTGAAATTAGTATGCTTTCTGATGCTGTATAGAAAATAATGATCAAAAGCCACTGAAGTCAACAGCAGTCTTTCAGTGTTTACAGTAGGTACATGATCAGGTCTATTATGCATATGTACAGATTGTTTTTATATTATGTACAGTACTTAATCAATTCCCAGCCAAAACTTGTCTTTATATTTATGGAATAATTGAAGAATATATTGCACTGATTTGAAGGTCTTCACTTTAATGAAAAGTGAATCAGATTCTAAAATGAGATAGGAGGTTAAAACATCAGAGAAAAAAATAGTGACAAGCAAGACTGCATACTTATATGTGCAAACTATCCTGCATACTAGTGAAACAGGTGGTCAGTCTACTTAATATTGTTGGTCAATAAATTACATTTTGAATCACTTGGGTAGTATAGAGTATTTTTTTTTTTCTCTTTTCAGTGTATTTTATCTACACTTTTACTAGTCTCATTAAAATGATGTTGAATGCATGTATATTCTACATAACCTATGAATTTCACAAATGTTTATTATTTACACATAGTTAGTAGCAATAGATTCATTTAATTTTGTAGTGCTTATAATGACAGAATCATTTTGCTGACAGAATTATTATTATTATTATTATTATTATTAATAATAATACTGTATTAGTTGCCCTAAGCAAGTACTCTTTCTATTCATTTCAGTTCTGTCAACGTATGCATTAGAAAGTTAAAATGCTTGCCAGATACAACTGTGGGCTTAAAATAAATAAATAAATAAATAATAAAAAAAATCCATGAATAAATATGAATTGATCGATGTACAAATGAAAGTTTTTGTGATGTTTTCTAGGAAAATCAAAACAATGGATGCAATGATACAAATAGCTTAACAGAAGTTAAGGAGAAAAAAATTGAAACTATTTTTGAAATTTTAGGACAAATAAAGTTTACAGTATCTCTATTCTATTAATTTTGTACTTTAGCATTCACTTCCTTACTGTAAGATTCCATATAATAGTTACAATAAACTATTCTAGGATAATATAATGAGTTGCCACTAAGTGAATGTTAATAAGGTTAATAAGTATATGTTAATAAGTATATATGTTAATAAGTACAAAAGCATTGTTGAATCTGAAGTTCAGGAAGATGAAGAAATTAATTTGAACTGCATAATCATCATGTTGAAAAATAGCAGTATACCCCACAATTTAGTGTGTAATTGTACTTTCCCATGAACTAGGACTAGTAAATATGAGGACAAATGAGGTGTAAAATAAAAATGTTAAAATTTTTATTGATCCCATATTAAAGTAGCTGAACTTGATTGCTATCTGTCAGAAGTAAACACACAGCCAGAAATATAATATATACTATTAGAATAAGATAGATTACATGGTATATGGCTAATATGTACATAACTCTTCTAAATGATTACAGCTATTAGTTCGGATTTGTCTGAAATTAATTTTAAATAATCATATTTTATGTTCATTTTGCATTTATCATATGAAATAAATTCTGAAAAATAAACTTGAAAAAAAACAGATAGAATTTAATGTCTTTTATGTTATCATTAAAAAAAAAATAATAAAAAATCCAGTAAATTGTCAAGATCATAGCCTCCTTTTCTAATAAGCTTTTCTATCCTGTTTGATTGCATATAATTGGAATCTCTGACTTTTAATCTTTTTCACCAGATTTCAATTCAAATATTTTTGTGAAATATTTTCTTCTTTATGAACACAGCAGTTACACAACTATATGGTTATCTAACTTGATGTAGTTACCTAGCTGAGAGCTTACTCCAGTGTTCAGCACACATAAATGTTTTAAAATTTTCTTCTAATATAGGTAGTAAAGTTTCCACATAATTTAAATATAATGTTTATTGATTTGAGGGTGTTAAATATTTTTAATTTTTACATATATGTATATATATTTCAAATTCAAATACAAAAAAACATGTTTGAATATCTGGCTCCTACTATTCTGTGCAGAAATAGAATACGCTAGTTGACAATATTCTCTTTAATGTAGATAACACATATAAGTGTCATTATGCACTGGAGTATTTCTAGTACTGAAGAAATGTAAGATACCTATTAAAGGATTCTCTATGCAGAATCTGCTAATCAAAGCTTTAAAGGTCACTGAAAGAGACTGAAGTTAGCATGTGAGCTGCTAACATAAACCTGAACTCTGAACTCTGAAATTTTCTATTTCATTGAATAACACAGTTAATGTCTCTGTCCATTTAGGGGAACCTTTTCTATGGTTAGATATTCATCTGGGTTTGATCATTCTTCAGACTATATTATGAGATGCTTATGAGATACCTAAAGTTCTCCGGAAGTAATGCCTCCTATTTATTTCCATGGAAAGTACAACAGATGCAGAGTACTTACTAACATTAGTTAATAGAGCAGGTTCTCTGCTACAAAAGATTATTTTTCAACATAGTCACCTCTATTTTCACTGCACTTAATAATAACAATAATAAAGCCGCATTCATAAAATTCTACACCAGTGGAGATGACCCTCTGTTTCATGGTTTATGCAACAGTGTCCTTGATGAAATGCACCACCCACTGCTTCACCGAGGCAACATTCGCTGTTTGGTCTCCATAAACATTCAGGAAGCCTTGATGAATGTAAATGGGTGAGATTTTTTCTCAGTGACACGCTTTTGCTTCCTACGAACTTTCATGTTTGATGCCATTTTGTCAAAGTGTCCTTTTGCTATCATCTGTTACTCAGCAACAAAATGTAATGGAATACTGGTGGGAAGGTTCAATATTTACTGCCATACCACCAACATTTGCTTTTGATGTCATGGAACAACATGATAAAACAGAAGGCGTTACTTTTGGAGAATCCCTTGTAGGTACTGTGCTTACAGTCTTATTGCTTGTTTATATATTTTTCTTCAGAAATTGAAACCTTGGAATTATTGTTGATTATAATTTGCAAGAATTTAAGCTCGTCTTTTACAGCTTGAACAGTATAGTTGTCCATTTCCTTATTACTTCATAGATCACCATTAATGAAAATCTGAGTTACATGGTGATTAATCAAGAGGGAACATGAGTCTGGTGCGTGTAATATCGTGGGAGAAAAAAATAAAAGGTTTCTAGTCACTAATCCCAGTTTTTGAAGTCTTATCTACCCATATTGTATTCATTACTGGATTAAAAACAACAGAGAAAAGAGGAATTACCAATGAAGTCTTCTACTTCCTAGACATCATCATCTCTGCATTTTGATGAAAACAACACATTTTGTCTTATTTCAGTTTCTATTCTACAGTTAACAAATGAGGCACCTGATATGGGCCATTTTAATATTCAGTACCCTATGTGGAATATTGAAACACTGATTTATCAGTCTAAATAAATAGAACACAATGTGAAAAGTAAGTGCTTTTCAGACTAGGAAGTTAACAAAACGAAAATTTCATGGACTATTTGCTTGAACCTAAGCACCTAAATTTATTCATATCCAGTGGGATGTAATACAGGCAAATTCAGTTAATCTTTGTGGATTACAGCTCTGATTATAGCTATAAGATCTGCTTTGTAACACAGTATGCAAAAAAATTCAATGGTTTTCTCTGAAAGATAAAATAAAAAATGAAAATTTAAAAGCCTCTTCCTAGATTTCACTTAGATTTTAAAATGCCAGAACTGCATTCATCTACACAAATGACTTCAGAAAACAAGATAATCAGGTCTGTGCTTCTATTTTCCCATTTAATATGTCATTATAACACATGAAATGTGAAACAAAATTTTTCCATGCTATTCAAAATAAAGTCACTGAACGGACTTTCTGTTGTAAACACAACTTAGAATTTTAAGTCTTCACTGATAAAATGAATTTGTGAAAGCACATTTTGAAAGCAAAAACATACATTGGTTAAATAATCTTTTTTTAAGCTAATCTTATATATATCCTAAAAGCATTTATCTCTAATGTCATGCTGAGACACACATGTAGTGTTAACGGAGAAGACCTTCATTATTTACCAAGTCCTGTATTTAAATTATTTTTTCAAAACATACTATACTACTACTATAAGCCTTGATGTATATTGATAAATATTATATAAATATGCATATTTTTATAGAAAAAGATTAAACTCATATCCAAGTTTTGTTTGCTAATGCATGAAATTATTATAGCCTAAAACTCTGTAAGCATTTCTTTTTTTCTGAATATGGTAAAAATGATGTTTCACAGTTTCTTGTTAGTTAATTCCTCTTTATTTTCCATGTTTCAGTTTCTCAATGTTTACGAGTCTTTTACTTATTTCTTCTTTTGCTTCCCTTATTCTTTGTGATATAGTTAAGCTTTTATTTTTTTTTTTCTTTCCCTGTTGATTGATTCATTGCAAGCAACGTAACAATTTACTGTTTCCAATTTGCATGCATAATTTTTCAAATCACTTATTTAATTTTAAATAAAATGCACATTTAATGATATTAATTTTTATACATACATATTATGCTTTTGAGCATTTGTACGTATAAAATATTGGGACAATGTCTGATATTTCTGAAAGATGTCTGATTATTTGGCAATAGTTACTTGAAATGAACTCACTAACTCACTAGGCTATAGTAGTCTATAGCCTGTTGCATGATGTTATGATATGGTATACTGACAAAACCAGGGCAATTTTATATAAAAAATTATCAGTTCTCCTCAGTTTTCCTTGAGTGTTGATATAACTTACAATATGATGTCACTAATATCAGAGGACTTATCATGAACCTATATATTTATTCTCTTGCTTCTCATACTTTACAGGAGCAACTGTAAGACTCCCAGACATCATTCAGTTTTTCTGACACTAAAGCATCCCACTTAAGTGAGTAAAATATGCCATACATTCACCCACAGTACTATCTGAACTTCTCAAATAGAAATATGTGATTCCTATTTGATTGTGACAACTGTACACCTTAAATATGTATCACTGTCATGGGTTAAAAACCATGACAATCACACATATATTAATTAAAATTTACATTTTGATTTTAATTATTATTGTAATTTTTAAAAAGTTTTCCCCTCCGATTACTTTTTGTTTTTGTTTTTCACTCTCCAGTCTGCCAGAATACATTTTATCTCTCCTGGGATATTTTTTTTTTAAACCTAGTTGCCTAAGAATAGGCCCCTTCAAACTGTATTTAGGTATTAAGGAAAACAGCCTGATTTTCTCTGATGGTGATATTAATGGAGACTGGAAACAGATCTTTCTCAGTGATGCAAGTCTTTTCTATGCTTTTTATTTATTGTTGTGACACAGAATTATTCATGCATTAAATTTGTCTTCTAGCTTTTAAGATCAAACCCAATGATTTGAAAATAATTCCTTTCTTGTTTAGTTTAGAGATAGAGTAACTTTAAAAAGCCAAAATGTCTCTTTGAAAGTTGAAGTTATCCACCTTATTTTTTCTCTTTCAACTTCCTCTTTCCTTCTTTCACATTCATGAGTTATTAAATTTTTCATTCTGCAGCTTGCATATCCCCTCTCTGACCACCTGCCTTTTCTCATGTCAGTTCAGTAGTTTCAAAAGCAGAGAGTCTAAACAGCTTGTACATGTACCAGTTCTGCTTCACAACAGAACAAAGTTACTCAAAATTCATGTCAAGAAATGAGCAGAGAAGTCAGCAGAAGTGTTGACAGATATTTAAGCACCTCTTAAGGGCCCAAGGAGCTCATGGTACCATATAAATTTTAATTATATGAAAACATGGTGTACCACATTTCTTTCAAATGACCCCAGTGAAGTACTGTTTTAATGCAAAGACCTCTACCTACTGTGTTAACTACTTAACATACTCACAGCAATGCTTAAAAGACATGGAAGAGCTCTGTCATATTGTTGCTGATTTATATATGTTTTCCCTACTAATATTGACTACATTCATGAAAACTTGGGGAGGGCGGGGAAAAAAAGCAACAACAAAACTGAGATACTGCACACTCATACATGTACACCCACAGAAATACTTACAGTGTACAGGTTACAAAACATTCTCTGCTCTGACATACAGACTTAAAAAACTATATAACACTGATTTTCTTGTGGCTCTCTTTTTCTGCATTCATGCCAGCAGTTAAAAGAAATTTTGTTTTAATAGTCAACACATGTGGCAAAGAGACTGCCAGACAAAATAAATAAATAAATAAATAAATAAATAATCTTGCAAGATATTTTTTTTCCTAAGGTGAACACAACATTTCTAAATTCAAATTTTTTTACTCACAAACTTGAAAACTCTCTGGTCCAATTTCACATTTTCAAAGAAGTTCCCTAGGATATTATTTTAAAAATTTCTGCTCTCTAGAAATAACACAGACAAGTGGAAATTAATGTGTTTTTGTTTGTTTGTTTGTTTGTTTGTTTTTGCCTACAGTGAGAGAAGATAGCACAGGAACAAAAAGTCATGCTTGGCTGACACTGAAGTATTGTTCTGTTTAATACATAGTACATTGATGACATTTTTTAGAAGCTATTCATTCTGTTAATCCTGAAGTGTTGCTAGGGTCCAAAGGCCTTTGCATCTTCCTGCATTTTTTTCTGGACACATTAGCAAATATTACCTGCAGTCTTACCTTAAGCAGCCAGATGCCACAATCCTGTGCCATTTTCATGGATCTCAGTAATTGCTACTAAGTGCTTGTGTGAATTTTCTCTTCTTTCCTAGAATGATCTTTTATACCCAACAGATCAATAGTTGTGAAACAAAAATCTCTACTAATGATGAGAAATTCAGATGGCTAAATTAGATTATCTTTGCCATTTTCACATTTAAATGATCTGTAATTTCATTTTCTGAAGCAGAATCAACAATATATATAAAGGTACGTATATAGATAGGTAAGATATATACACCTATATGTACAAGTATATAGGTATATAAGCAGGGACAGATAGATAGATAGATAGATAGATAGATAGGTAGATAGATAGATAGATAGAAACATAAATAGACCATCCATACATATTAGTGTTTGTCTTTTTACATACAATCATAGAAACAGAAAAGATTAAAAAAAAAAAAAAAAAAAAAAAAAAGAGAGAGAGAGAGAGAGAGAATAGTTTAATGCTAGCATTGGAGAACATGGTCTTTAGATTTAGGACTTAAGAATTTTTAAATTTCAGGAGATAAGCTTTGCATTGGTAGTTTAAGTTTCAACAATTACAATGAAAATACTTTTCTTCAAAACATGTGTCTTCCTACTCTATCTTCTGCAATTATTTTATATATTCTACATAGCTTCAACTCTGTGGTATTCAGAGCTGACATTTCAAAAAGACTGTCAGCATGGGTAGGCATGTGGAGTGTGATCTTTAAAATAAGGAAGAACAGAAATTGTTTTATTTTTTTCTTTATTAAAAAAAAAAAAAAAATGAGGAAAACTAATACATTGCCAGCAACAGCAAAACTTACTATAACGAGAAATAAATACTTTCCTGTGAATATTATGCAAGTTATCAGACTTCTATGGCAGTTGTTTTAGCTGAAACTTCTCTTTTCTTTACTTTTTGTTGTTGTTGCTTTTTTTTTTAACTTTAAAGGACATTTCTGTATGAAACCTCAGAAAGCATTTGATTATAGGCCATTTATGAAAATGGAATCATAGAATCATAGAATCATGAGTTTGGAAAGGACCTACAGGATCATCTAGTCCAACCGTCCTCCCTTTACCATACCTACAGAAAACACCTAGACTAGCTCTCCTAGTTCCCTTTCCAGATTCCTCTTGAACATTGCCAATGATGGCGACTCCACCACCTCCCTGGGTGAGGGAAATTGTTGTGAACAGCTGCAAAACAAACATGTGACAACAAACTTCTCATCATAACTATAAGGTAAAAGGTGGATGCTTCCACAATTCAAACAATCAGTTTCCAAAAGAATAATGTTTTCAGTGATGAGAATGGTGATACTTTTTGGGATACTTTGTTGGGAAATGAGCTTGACTCTCTAGCTTCTAAGGCTTTTTCAGATGAAATACTGGAAATACCTAGGGTAGTCAACATCAAATACTCCTCACACAGAGAATAAAAAGCTTGATTACTTTTTACAAGATATCGTTATGACTGCAGACTCTAGCATCAGCGTATACCTTCTGCATCTGCCTTCGGTTTTAATAACTTTCATATAGGTGAAGTTTTCCTGCTTTCACATAAATATTCTGCAAATCAAAACATGACATGTATATCTTTGTAAAGGCTATGTAGAATGTAGCAAAAGGAAATCAACATATCACTATTTTTAATCTGTCCCTCAACTACAGGATAATAATACAAAACTTGATGAATAAGGCATGTTTTTTGAACTCAGTGATGTAGTTATGGTAGCTTCTTGGCTATACAATGTTCTGAGAGTATGCTTTGATTGTAGATGACTGTATATTAAGTTTTATTAATGCATAGATCATTGAGAACCTGTTAATCTGTGTCTAGAGGAAAGATGATTTAACAGGATCCATTAAGGTGATATAAAGTATATATACTAAACTCATATCAAGTGTTGAGATAATTAAACATTTTCTGCAAGATCAATGGCAAAATTAACTAAATTATTTTTGTTTTAATTATTCTCACTATTTAAGCAATTTTATTTTTGTCAAAAAAACTGTACCAAACTATAGAGAGAACTGCTGTACAGACTGTTTGATATACACAAACAGTCATCAAACTGGAATGTTTT